>NC_045437.1:123854483-124154483 GCF_002776525.5 Piliocolobus tephrosceles
CCTCCCAGGTTCAAGTGATTCTCCTGCCTCAGTCCCCCGAGTAGCTGGGATTACAGGCATGCACCACCACGCCTGGCTAATTTTATATTTTTAGTAGGGACGGGGTTTATCCATGTTGGTCAGGCTGGTCTTGAACTCCCGACCTCGGGTGATCGCCCTCCTTGGCTTCCCAAAGTGCTGGGATTACAGGCATGAGCCACCATGCCCAGCCCCTCTGAGTACATTTTCTGAAATATCTTCCTACCCCCACCCCATCATTCTCTCCCTTACCTTCTTTTTATTCATAGGACACAGTAGCATTTTACTTTATGTGTTTATTCAATGTCTCTTTTCTCCAATTAGATTACAAGGTCTGTGATGGCAAGTACTTTGTTTTCATCCATGCAACATTTCTTTTTATTGGGCACCGGCTAGGTGCTGGGCACTGGTTTAGGATTAGAGGGCAAATGAGTGAACATAGAAAAATACCTATAATTTATTAGACAATCAGTGAATATCTACGGAATAAATAAATGAACGAGTTTCTTTTTAATCCACCTGGAGCAGACATTATGATTGATGTTTTACAAAATTTGCATATCCATTGTTGTTAAGCATAGTTACATGTACAGTGATATCTAATGAAACCTAATATTCACTGAGTACTTACCATGTGGCAGGCAGTGAAAGTTGATATGACTTTTATTCTCATTTTACATTTAGTAAAATTGAGACCAAAGGCAGTTATATCACTTAAACAAGGTTCAAAATGTGTATAAATCCAAGGTCTAACCCCAGAACCTGAAATGATAACCATCACATAGTGTCCCTCCGCAAATGAAACTTGTGGATAGGTTGCAGGTTTGTGCAGCAACTGAACAATAGTACTGCATTTACTTAGATAATTTTAAGTATCCATTCACTGTCTACATCATTCCACAAAAGACTGAAGGTGGTTGTAACAGAGACACACACCAAAACATGTGATAAATGGAAATAAGTCTAGTTTAAATGTAACTTAAAACTAGTAAATAACGTATTGCTTAGTTGCCACGCAAACTTTCCAATCTATACACAAATTTACTGAGGAGTGGGAATATGTGATGGTTATAATTTCAGCTTCTAGAGTTAGACTACTTGGATTATACACATGTTGAACCTTTTTTAAGAAGAAAAAAAAAACACACATGGCATAATATCCTCCAGGTTCATCTACGTTGTTGCAAATGGCAGTATGTCTTTTTTAGAGGAGAGTACGCTAAGTGAAATCAGCCAGACAGAGAAAGAAAAATATTGCATGATCTTATTTCTATGCAGAATCTTTTTAAAAGTGAAATAGGCTGGGTATGGTGGTTCATGCCTGTAATCCTTGCATTTTGGGAGGCCAAGGTGGGCGGGTTGCTTGAGCTCAGGAGTTTGAGACCAGCCTGAGTACAAAAAACAAAAACAAAAACAAAAAATCATCTTGGCATGGTGGCGCATGCCTGTAGTCCCAGCTATTCGGAGGCTGAGGTGGAAGGATGGCTTGAACCCAGGAGGTCCATGCTGCAGTGAGCAGTGATCGGACCACTGCACTCCATCATAGGATACAAATTTACAGCTTTGTAGAATGAAATAATTCTAGAGACCTAATCCACAGCAGGAGTATAGTTTTAACTATATTGTATTATATATTAAAAATTTGCTAATAAAGTATATGTTAAGTGCTTTTACCACAATAAAAGAGGTAACTATAGAAGATGATGGATATATTAATTTGCTTACCTGTAGTTTTCATTTCACTATATATATGTGCAGTCATGTGTCATGTAACTACCAGGTTACATACTGAGAAATGCATCATTAGGTGACATACTACATATGTAGGCTATATGGTATAGCCTACTGCTCATAAGCTTCAACCCTGTGTAGCATGTTACTGCTCTGAATAGTATAGGCAAGTATAACACAGTAGGAAGGATTTGTGTATCTATAGAAAAGGTACAGTAAATGTACAATAGAATCTTATGGGACCTCCATCATATATGTGGTCTGTTGTTGACCAAACATCTTTATGCGGCACATGACTGTGTACCAAAACATCATGTTGTGCACATTAAATGTAAACAGCAGAACAGTGGGAGTTTTTTTTCTATTTTTAAAGAAGAAACAGAACTATGGAAACCATAGTTGCTATCACAGAGCTTTAGAGTTAGCTCTGAACTTCATGGTCGCATGTATGGGTTGAATGGTAGGTTCGCCTTCCAAAAGATACGTTGAACGTTCTAACCCCCAATATCTCAGCATATAAACTGATTTGGAATAGGATCTTTGCAGATGTAATTAGTCAAAATTTGGTCATACTAGAGTTGGTTGGGCCCCTAATCTGACTGTTGTCCTTATAAACAAACAGCTATGTAAAGACAAGAGACTCACAGGGAGAGTGTCATGTAAAGATGGGGGCAGAGATTGGACTGATGTATCTGCAGGCAAAGGACTGGCAAGAATTGATGTCCACCACTGGAGGCTAGGAAAAGCAAGGAAAAATCCTATTCTACAGATATCAGAGGGAGCACGGCCCCACTGACACCTTGCTTTGGACTGCTAGTCTTCAGAACTTTAAGATGCTAAATGTCTGTTGTGGTAAGCGACTGAATTTGTGATACTTTGTTGCAGCAGCCCTAGGAAAAGAAAAAATAATTTTTTGGAAGAGCATACTACAAGAGGTAGACATATTTGGTGGAATAAAAGCTATGCATTTGATAAAGTGGATTCCTGCAAAAACAAAAAGAATTTTCGGAATTGGAAGATGCCAGACGTTCTGTTAGGGTAATTCCCTAACACATCAAGACATGAAAGTTGTAGCCAGGGCCAACATCATAAATTGGTGACCTGTGCAATCACACGGAGCCTGCACTTGGAAGAGCTCTGTCCTTGGTCCTCTGCTGTCACTGTTGTGAAATTCTTAATAATTTTGTAATAAGGTTTTCTGCATCTCCATTTCACACTGTACGCTGCAAAATATGTAGCCAGTCTTAAGTTCAGTAACAAAGACAGTGTGGTATTAAGACAAAAATTTACAAGTAGACTAATAGAACAGTGTAGAGAACCTAGAAATATAGCATAGAGATAGATGGGGAAACAATAGACTTTTCCATAATTGTTACTGAGACAGTTGGTTATCCATATGGAAAAAGAGAAATAATTTAAAACCCAAATTTACACCACAGAAAAAAAAAATCAATTCCAGGAACATTAAAAGACCTAAAATAAAAGGTAAAAATATATAACATTTAGAAGACAGTATTTGAGAATATCTTAATGCTCTTCAGCATACAGATTACTTAAACAAGATGTAAAGAACCAGAAACCATAAAGGAAAATTTCAATCAATTTGTCTACTTTAAAATTATGTAATTCTTATTCTAGCTCTCCATCTCCTTTGTAGGGATGTGAGATTTTGACCTATGCTTGTGGATGTCTGGGTCCTGGCCCTGGGCTGGCATCTCAAATGGACAGCATCCATGCCCAGGGCTGAGCTATTTAACTGGCCTTCCTTCCTTATTCCTTTCCCTTCTTTTTGGAGCTCTTGCTTTGCATGCCTGTGAAAGAAGTGGGGGCCAGTGGGGGAGGGCTACCAGTGTCTGAGGGTTCACCTTTGGGCTAACTCATCCAAGTATTTGACTTCATGCAGGGTAAATTGATCTAATAAGTAGTAAGTAAATAGACTGAGGGTCATGAAAGTCAGGTTTTTCACTGTCAGAGAATGGAATTATGAACATGGAACAGGGAACACTAGAATAAACTTTGCAGTGTTTAGTTAGCATCAGAGATTATCAGTGTAAACTCACAGTTTTTAACTTATCTAGACACAGAAGCATGTAGATGTGCGTTTGTGTATGAGTGTGTGTGTGCATACACATATACACTTATATTTTCTATCTGTGTTTGCTAAGAGGACCTAGAAGCAATGATACCTCAGTAGCAGTGAGCCTAGTGAATATCCAGATTTGGGGTTTAAATACAATTTTAAAATGTTATTCTCTTTAGAGAAATGGTTATCTCAATAGGAAAAATATGAGATGAGCCTAGAACAACAAGTTGAGCCAGAAAGTTAAAAAGTGCTCAAGTAAAAAACTCCACATGTTGAAAAATCATAGAAGCCAGTTTGAACATGTTTCCATTGGCCACATCTTGGATATTTTGAGCATAAAAATAAATTATGATAGAAAGGAATGTAAACTTATGAGCAAAATAGGAATCCAGAAGTCCATGGTTCTATAAGTAAATTAATTAATTAACTGGAAAGGAGAGGAAAGCTTTCCCTTCTGGTAGAACGCCTACTAGTAAATCTAGATGGAGTTAGAAAAACACCATTTGGCAAGCATCATAGTCACAGCTGAGTCAGGTAAAAGTCAGTAGTGGATGCTAAGTCTGGTAGCTGGGTGAGCAGCAGAATATGTACATAATTTCAAGGAATCTCCCATAAGACACTTATGAGTGACTTGTCAATTTAAGAACAACATCCCAATTTATCAGTTTTATTATTTTTTCCAAACATTATCAATTTAATAATTTACATGCATTTTCTTAGGATATATGTCTTAAATTTAAAATAAAAGTTTAAAGCATCTCAATCTGCATATAATTGAGAAGCATGCAGCAAACTATCTTCACCTTAAATGAAAATCACAAAATCTTTCTCTTTCATCTGTTGGATATCATCCATGACTAGGCTTTCTCCTATAATTTTATTTTTATTTTATTTTTCCATAAGTTATTGGGATATATAGGTGATATTTGGTTATTACTCAAAAAAGATACTTGTACATGCATGTTTACAGCAGCACAATTCCAATAGCAAAATCGTGGAACCAACCTAAATGCCCATCAATCGATGATTGGATAAAGAAACTGTGATAAATATAGATATATACAATACAATACTATGTAGCCATAAAATGGAATGAATTAACAGCATTTTACAGTGACCTGGATGAGATTGGAGACTATTATTCTAAGTGAAGTAACTCAGGAATGGAAAACCAAGCATTGTATGTTCTCACTGATATATGAGAGCGAAACTATGAGAATGCAAAGGTGTAAGAATGTTAGAACGGACTTTGGGGACTTGGGGGGAAGAGTGGAAGGGGGCAAGGGATAAAACACTACAAATATGGTGCAGTGTATACTGCTCAGGTGATACGTGCACCAAAATCTCAGAAATCACCTCTAAAGAACTTACTCATGTAACCCATTCTTTAGTTTTAGAGCAGAGGGCCCTACCATTCACCATCCTAAACAAGTGGTAAAAGGTAACATCACCAGTAACGGGATAAATCAGTGTTGTTTGCCTCTGGATAATATTCACTGAGAATAGCACAATATGACTTGTGTGGAATTTCTTTCAAAAAGCATGAATCATGTCAGATACCAAATTAAGGGCCATTCTTCAAAGTAACTGGCCTGTACGATTCAGAAATGTTAAGGTATGAAAATAAAGACAGAGGAACTAATCCAGATTGAAGAAGAACAATGAGATATGAGAACTAAATGTGAACTGTATTCTGGGTTTGTAAAGGACAAGTGACAAAGGGTGAATGGTGGTCTTTTCCCTCGGTCACAGCCCTAGCAATGTTACCATTTGGGGTTTCTCTTTTTGCCTGAGTCCTGGACTGGAGAAGACAGAGCAAATCCCCAGCCCACCCATGATGTACGTGTATCAGGAGAGAGGAATAAACCTCTGTTAGCTGTTATTCAACTACGAGATTTCACCATGCTACTCAGAATGGTGAGCAATTGAAAATGTGGAAGTTATTTATTTCTGGGATTTTCCATTCAATATTTTCTGACCTCAGGTCAAAACCTCAGGTAACTGAAACCATGGAAATCATAACCGAAGATAAAGGTGGACTACTATACACTGTATGGTCACATGTATTTTTAAAACCCAGGTAAAACTAAACAATATATTGTTTCATCCCACGTATGCTTTCACATGGGATGAAAATTACAAATAAAATCAAAGAAAATAATTAACACAAAACTCAGGCTAGCAGCTAATAAACTAGTAAAAGAACATAGAGGGAGAAGAAAGAACTGAATTCAAGCAGCCCATAAAGATGGCTCAGATATGATGATGTCCAATTTCTTACCCTCATAGTTGCTACATGCCAATCATTTTATTTTGTCTGTTAAATAACATACTTCCATTTCATGCAACATTTTATGTAAACTATAATTCACAATAAGAGACACAGCAGAAAAGCATGTCGTATTGAGAGTTTATAAATTTTCCAAGATGCCTATACCCCAATAATTCCTTCATCTTATTAAAAAAAAAAAAAAAAATCTTTAATATGGCCGGGTGTGGTAGCTCATGTCTGTAATCCCAGCACTTTAGGAGGCCGAGACGCGGGGAAGATCACAAGGTCAGGAGACAGAGACCATCCTGGCTAACATAGTGAAACCCCTTCTCTACTAAAAATACAAAAAATTAGCCAGGCATGGTGGCAGGCACCTGTAGTCCCAGTTACTCGGGGAGGCTGAGGCAGGAGAATGGCATGAACCTGGGAGGCGAAGCTTGCAGTGAGCCAAGATAGCACCACTGTACTCCAGCCTGGGTGACAGAGCAAGACTCTGTCTCAAAAAAAAAAAAAAAATCTTTAATACAATTACTTATGTTTTATCAATCTAGACATAGGCTTTCTTGGAATTTTCCTCAGCATTTTTACTGAATAGTATAAATTTCAAGTAATTCAAATTATTCCTGGTTATTTCTTTATTTCCAGGGAAAATCTGTTGTGTTAGATTTTACTATTGTTTTTATTTAAGGTTTAATTTGAGTATATATATATGTTTTAAATAGTAGAGCCAGCCTGAAAGGAAGGGTAGCAATTCAAGTAGTAGTCACAGTATTTATTGACCAGGGCTAGCTCATAATGTGGTGAGGATACGCATACATAGAAACCACTTCAGAAGCCAGCCGCATAAATCGCATGCGACTCACATCGTCTTTTACCTAAGAGCCATAGAGCACTTGCTATAGCAAATGCAGAAATAATACAAGTGAGAAAAGGTATAAAGACTTCATAATATGTGGATAGATTTTGTTTGACAGACTGCCTCAGACTAAATGAGTCATATTTTCTCATCTCCAGAAATACTTGATTATTTGGAAAATCACAAACCAAAATACAAGGCAGTTGATTGAAAGTTAAGTTGGTGACACTGACCAAAAGAAAATGCATTTGTTTTCCACCCTGAGGATCGTGACCGAGTCTTATTGCCTAAAAGCGACCCAGAGAGCAGACTCATTAGAAGGGTTTTTAAACTTAGAATCACATCAGGTTTGTCAACAGCCTCAGAGAATAATGTAGTTATAAGAAGCATTACAACAGCAAGCTAGATGATAAAATAGGGGAAACGTGCTCAGCACAATGGGACAGAATATAAATAACTCTGTTACCAAACAACCAGAAAAGGGCTAGTAATATTTGCTAAGAATGAATGTCTTAAGATCTCTGGTCAAGCACATGCTTCAAATGAGAGCTGGTCAGGTCAGCATCTTGGTTGGTGGCTTGATTAGACTGTAATTCAGATAATAAATAGCAGTTCTGACTTGGAAAGCAAATGCTGCCAAGAATTGAAAGGGCTAGAAAGTAGTCCTAGAGTGATTGATTGATTCATGCATTTATCCATCTGTCTGCTTATCCATCTATCCACCTATCCAACCATTCATTCATTCATTCAATTATTCACTTCTTATATGGGACAAACCTTGTGTTAAACTCTAGAGATTTTTAAAACATTTAGTGATGAATTGAAACACTTCCTTCCTTCAAAGAGTTCATAGTCTAGCATGGCATTTTTCAACCTCAGCACTATTGACATTATGGGATGGGTAACTCTTAGTTGTCCAGAAGTCAGGGGCAGTGGGCGGGGTGCTATCACCACTGGGGAATGTTCAGCAGCATGACTTCTACTCACTAAAATATAGTAGCAACCCCTCTCCCCACAACACACACAGTTGTAACAACCAAAAATGTCTCTAGACATTGTCAAATATCCCTGCGGGTAAGAGCGGAGAGATCATTCCTGGTTAAGAACCACTGGTTTAGCAGAAGAGGGAAATGTGTTCACAAGTCTTTGAAACAAGGTCTGAAAAGTCCTATAATTAAGAAACATTAAACAAATTATGATAATACAATGGAGAGTGAGAGACACAGAGAGAGCGCGAGAGAGCAAGAGAGAGACTGCGAGCTCGTAAACGCTTCTGCCTCCAGGAATTTAGTGAGAACACAGAGGACACCCCTGAGCTGGGTCTTAGAGAAGGAGCAGGCTTTATCATTTTTAGGAGAAGACACAGCTCTGCAAATAGTGAGAATGCAAAGATTGCTTTTTTTCTTTTCCAATTAGCCCATTTCTAGTTTCTTTAACCTCTGATTGTAAAACAAATCTAATATACCTGAATATGTTCCAGCGTGTAGTATAGTGTCTGTAGTGAGTTGTTATAACTTCCTGTTGCCTTACCATCTTTTTTTTTTTTTTTTTTTTTTTTTTTTTCCGAGACGGAGGCTTGTTCTTTCACCAGGCTGGAGTGCAATGGCGTGATCTCAGCTCACTGCAACCTCCGCCTCCTGGGTTCAAGCGATTCTCCTGCCTCAGCCTCCTGAGTAGCTGCGATTACAGGCATGCACCACCACGCCCATCTAATTTTTGTATTTTTAGTAGAGACAGGGTTTCACTGTGTAGGCCAGGATGGTCTCTATCTCCTGACCTTGTGATCTGCCCACCTCAGCCTCCCAAGGTGCTGGGATTATAGGCGTGAGCAACCGCACCCGGCTGCCTTACCATCCTTTTAAGTATACGTTGGACTTTCACATACCAGAAGCAGATCTCAGTCACCCTTGTCACAGCTGTCAGTTCTATACCACCCCTACAACTCAACAAATGTAGTCGAGCCAGATATCTGCTTTATACAACTGCTCACTGGTGACCACTTCTTGATGGGACAGCTAGATGCGGCCTACTAGATGCAGCCTGCAGATGAGCCCACTAACCCTCATATCCCGTGTGGGCTGTGCAGATATGCCATGATGACCACCTCTCAGTCACAGTGTTACCTCCTGGAAATTGTGTCTGCTTACAGTAAACCCACCAAAGAAAACTCCCCAAGAAAAACCTGTTAGGTTAATACCCTGGACCCAGTAAAGTTATTGGTCCATGGGTCTGTCTCTCTCTCTCATTCCCTACCTGTACTCCTTTACCTCTAAGTGTGTACCCCGCAGGACCTATAAGTAATAAAATATTTATTTCCATCTTGGGCCTCTCCTAATCTTAAAGATCCCAAATTAAAACAGCATCACTGAAATGTTTTCAGCTGGAAAGTAACAACCGCTCATTCATTCATGGAGCAAATGTTACTGTGCATTGTTTCAGAAATGCTAGTTTTCTGTGGATGTGAGATGAGAAAATACAATGCCTGCCTTTGAGGATATGAAAGTGTAATGAAAAACAATCCAGCCAAAAGATATCTTCCATTTTTTATAAACTTTCTTGCTAAGTAGCACGCAATTCAAAAACTGAATACCTAATCCTTTCAGTAACGTGCCTGCTAGCTGACTTTGAGGCTCACAATCTACAAATGAGGCAGATTTGTAAACAAATAGTTACAAAATGTAGTATTAAGCACTTTGGTAATGGCATATATGTGAACTGTTGGGGACTCTGCGAAAACAGTGGCTGTCTTGGGAGGTCTGGGAGGCTTTTCTAAAAGTATGGTCCTAAAGGACAAAGAAAAATTCATTATTTGAAGACGTGTTCATCAGTAGATGGAACAACAAATAAGAGGATACACAAGAATTTAGAATGCTCAGGAAAAGGTAAGAATTCACTATAACCAAAGTAACAGGGTTATTAATATAACTAGTATTCTAAGACTCTCTTAATAGGTGGGAGCAGGTAGCTCAGTTTATGGGTAGACATTTATGAGTAAGTAACAACATTAGTGAAGTGCAAACACTTCTCTCCTAACACACACAACACATACATACGTACATTGTCTTTCTTTCACACAGACACAAACACACTCCTATGGACAAAGAAATGCTATGAAGAATTTCCTTCTCTCAAATATGCTGGATGACTCTGTTAGGTTTTCCCACGTAGAATGGAGACTTCAGTATTTAGTCAGGGTTGCGCATGCTGATAAGCACCAAGTTGGATGTATATTTTCAAAGTCCCTTTACCTATTCAGACTGGCAAAAGACAGGCTGATAGAACATTGGGTTCAATTAGACTTTGTTACACTTTTGCCTGAACTACAGAACATGACCCCTAAAAACAATAGTAGTGAGATCAAAGAGGGTGCCTGGTTCGATTTAGCAGAGCAAATGGCATGGGATTTGTGAAAACTTTTTGATAGGCCGGATGCGGTGGCTCACGCCTGTAATCCCCGTACTTTGGGAGGCTAAAGGCAGGTGGATCACCTGTGGTCAGGAGTTCGAGACCAGTCTGGCCAACATGGCAAAACCTTGTCTCTACTAAAAATACAAAAATTAGTTGGATGTGGTGGCACGTGCCTGTAATCCCAGCTACTTGGGAGGCTGAGGCAGGAGAACTGTTGAACCTGGGAGGTGGAGGTTGCAGTGAGCTGAGATCGTGCCATTGCACTCCAGCCTGGGCGACAAGAATGAAACTCTATCTCAAAAAAAAAAAAAAAGGAAAGAAAAGAAAGAGAGAGAGAGGGAAAAGAAAGAAGAAAGAAAGAAAGAAAGAAAGAAAGAAAGAAAGAAAGAAAGAAAGAAAGAAAGAAAGAAAGAAAGAAAGAAAGAAAGAAAGAAGGAAAGGGAGAGAAAAAAGACAACTTGTTGACACTCCCAATGCAACTGGCTCCAAGAAATGAATGGCATTGGCACATCCACACAGCACTGTGTGTGACACATTCATGTCAATCAAAGTTGCCTAACTCTTCTTGTACTGACACAAGAACAATTGAATCCCACAACATATGTACGTAAGGGACTAAGTAACAGCCATTTAGTATACCACATTGTATGCCATGCAAGCAGAGAAAGACTTCCAGAGCCACTGGGCACATTGACTCTCAGAAGCCTGGGGTGACTGGGCATTGCAGCAGGTCTCACTCTTCTCCCTTTATGCTTCTCTTCACCCAAGCACTTGTGGATGCTCTCAGCCCCCCGAGATGTGCAGAACCAGTATCCTTGGAATCCCACAAGTATTTGCCTGTCAAGAAAACTAAAGGACAAGTAAGCAACCAGAGCTGGCCTTTTAAAATGCATAAGTCTAGATAGGGCAAGTGCAGAGAACAGCGTGGAGCTGCTGCTGAAGGCCAAGGATTCAAGGTTAGAGTCATTCTTGACTCTTGACTATGTTGACTCGATTAAAGAAAATTACACAGTTCTGTGATGTGAAGAAACATCCACAGGGTATGGATTGGACTAGCCCTTGTTCCACAAGCCCAACTAAGAATTGCAGGAGGAGCACAATCTTATGTTTATTCATCACTGGCAGATGCTAATACATTTCTGGATCGACATTTGGCAGAAATATGAATAAACACAGAGAATTCACAATCAGATATCAGAGCTAGAAGCTGAATACTACTGATGGATTGATTATGTTTTTGAGCTATTTAGATAATTGGACATACTAAGTACAGAGCTTTCTGCAATGATAATGGACCTGTCCCGTTGTGGTCTATTTAACAAACACGTGGACTATTTTTTTAAAGCTTGTTTACATTTCTGTACATCCTGGCTTTATTGATATTCTGTCCTTTGAATTACAATGTCACCCTAGCAACGCTCTAGAGAAAGTTGAGGAGGGCATTATCATTGTTAACCCACATTTCCAAAGTGAATGAAAGCAAATCCCTTCCAGGGTGAATCTGGAGCTGATTTTTCTTATTATGTTAGCCCCAAATACAAAAATACCCCCATTTGGCTGTTAGTCAAAGGTGGGAGTGGCTGGGAGAAGAATGTCTTTATATCTTCTTTCTAGACAAATGCGTCTTTCTGCATAAATGTTTTACCGCAGATCCTTCTGCCTGACATGCTTGTCCCCAGATCTTTCTATGCCTCACTTCCTTTCATTCAGATCTCTGCTCAAATGTCCCCTCTCAGACCCTTATCACTCTGTCTCAAGTAGGTCCCAAGACACAATAGACAGCCTTATTTGAATCTCCTGCTAATTCTCACTATCTCAATTGTTATTTCTTGATCATTCATTTCCCTCCTTACTACGTGAACTCTGTGACCGCAGGGATCATGACTAGTGCCTGAGAAGTGGTTGGTGTAGAGTAGTTATGTAAAGGCTGGGCACGGTGGCTCACGCCTGTAACCCCAGCACTTTGGGAGGCCGTGGTGGTATGTGCCTCTAGTCCCAGCTACTTGGGAGGCTGAGGCCAGAGAGTCTTTTGAATCCAGGACACAGAGGTTGCAGTGAGCCAAGATCACGCCACTGCACTCCAGCCTGGTGAAAGAGCAAGACTCTGTCTCGAAAAAAAAAAAAAAGTATAGAATATGTCTGTATAGTACATATCATGTATAAAACACATGCCAGACTCTTAGAACCAATCTCATGCTGCAGAAGATGCTGCTCCAAGTTGGGTCCAAGTTCAGTGGGTAATTTTCACCATATTTGCAATGTGGCACCTGGTGCTTTAAGCAGTGAGCTTGTGTTGGGCCACATTATTTGGACAGTTCATATCTTTATAGAAATGAATGTCTGGATCTCAGCAGATTTTTATGGTCCCCATTAAAAAATTCTCTAGCTCTTCTAGCTTTCTAAGAAGATCTCCCTGCTGACCACTTGAGTACATTTTGCCTAAGAAAGGAGAATTAGCATTGGAACCAAGGCTCTTAAAGTACAATATAACCTGCAAATGATGTTTATTTTCCATTTTAACAATCTCACAGATTCATGTGCATCAGTTTTTAACTGAGTAAAATATTTTTCTTAAAATATAATTCAAGTAAAAACATGTTTTTTCTTTTCCCTGAAATGATACCGAGGAACCCCATGAATTATAGCAATACTTAGATAAGTGTTTCATGAAGAATAGATAAAATGCCAGATTAGGAATATATAAATAAATTCAAAGTTATAAGGCTTAATATTTACAGTCTTTATAGAAGTAAAGGATCCCATGTAATTATCAAATAGTCCTAGGTCTCTCCTGGGGTATGGGCATAACAGAAGAATTCACATTCTGAATGACTTCTCTATAATCTAAAAGCTGCTTTATGAGCCTAATAATGACTTACAGTTCAAATATTTGAGATCGTAAACAATAAGAATGGAGAGATTAGACAGTCTTGATTCTTTGGTTTATTTATAACTTTTTTTGGTCTTTGATCTCATGAAAGTTTCAGGAGGCTCCTCCTCTGATGGTGGAAACCCTGTCTGTATAAATTGCCATTAGCAATTTCCTCTGCAGCAGGGATAGATGGATTGGCCTCCTTGTATCAATTTCATTTTAAATTTGTGGCCCTTGGGCATTTTCAGAATTCAGTTTATTTTTCAATTTTACTTACAAAAATAAAAAAAATTAGGAGAAGCCAAAACACTGTTAGTGTTGACTGAAGAAAGTTGACAAATTCTCTGAGCATTTATTTGTTTTGTTTTGCTGTTCGTAAATAATCAATTTATGAAAATTGTCTGGGATTTTGAACTCGTAGGGTGGCAAGCTCTTAACCTCTGTGCTCCTTAGAACTTAGATCTGGTGCCACAGCTTGGGTCAATCTTCGCTACGATGTGAAGAGGTGAGTTTCAGAATTTTGATTTCTGTTTTGTTCTCAGTAAAATTTTTTAAAAGTTGAAAATTCCCATTGATTGTTGAAAACAAATTGGAAGCTGACACTGTGGAAGATATAGGGCTTGGAGGTTGCCTTGGAAATAGGAAACATTAGCTTGGTTTTTCTTTAGTGCTGGCTCCGTAATTTGACTATGGTAAGGGATTAAGTGAAAATTGATTAAGGTCGGCGTGGTAGCTCATGCCCGTAATCCCAGTACTTTGGGAGGTCAAGGCGGGTGGATCACCTGAGGTCAGGAGTTGGAGACCAGCCTGGCCAAAATGGTGGAAACCCTGTCTGTATAAAAATACAAAATTTAGCTGGGCATGATGGCAGGTGCCTGTAATCCCAGCTACTCGGGAGGCCAAGGCGGGAGAATTGCTTGAACCTGGGAGGCAGAGGTTGCAGTGAGCCAAGATGGCACCACTGCACCTCAACCTGGGTGAAGAGTGAGACTCTGGCATAAAAAAAAAAAAAAAAAAGATTAGAAATTAAAGGAAGGGGTAGTGGGTAGCCACAAAAAGTGTGGGAGTTTACAAAATAATGCCTGCATAGAGAGTAGGCTGTTTTTTACTTAGATTATGTTTATTTGAAGTGGTTTGTTCTAAGTTTCTTTGGGGTATGAATAGATGGACCCTGTGGGAAGAAGTTTGTCCTCAAACTTAGAGCATAGTCAGTGCAAAACGTTGAGTGCATCATGTGTAAAGTGAGAGTAATAAATATACGCATCTCTCAGTACTGATTGGAGGATGAACTGACGTAATATGTGTAAAATCCTTCATACAGTGCCCTCACTATTGCTGGTTATAATTATTATTGTGGAAGCCCCATCTGCAACCTGAAGTCTAATGCTTAGGATTACCACTGCTCCACTGCTCAGATTACCCTCCCTTTACAATAGAATTTATTTGTTTTTTTGTATATGTTTAAGTTACCCCATATTAAAAGAAAATGGAATCACCTGAGGAAGTTGTGGATTTGAGAATTATGTTACTTTCCTTGAAACATATTTAACCCAGAGAAAGCAACAACAAAAATCAACAAAGGAATAAAAAAATCACAAGTCACACACTAAAGACTCTCAAATAGGGATATTTGACTTAAACTTTGAGGAATCATCCTGACTTATTTCATTTAATCAACATATTTTTACTTCTCTTTCCCCTAAACATCTGAACTTTACATTGGGTTTAAATATGAATCAATAGAAGATGAATGGAATATTAGTTTCATCTTTTTATCAAACTTTCTCGTTTAACAGTGTTTTCAAAGAATCATTTCTAAAATTACATTTTTAAGGCAATTTTCCCACTTGTATTATGTTTTTGAAGTTCATTGTTCTTGGGAGGTGAAAGATTCCAAATGCTATAAAGCAAAATGTCACACTGCAAGTTGTAGGCAAGGG
This sequence comes from Piliocolobus tephrosceles, assembly GCF_002776525.5. NCBI lineage: Eukaryota > Metazoa > Chordata > Mammalia > Primates > Cercopithecidae > Piliocolobus > Piliocolobus tephrosceles. Next base: position 123,869,664 of record NC_045437.1, read on the forward strand.
TAATAAACTTGACTTTTCCTTGTAGTGCATTTCAATTAGGCACTTTGGTACCTGGGGCATAAGGATTACTGCATTTCCTTTCCCCAGTACAACTGTTGAGTCATAAAACTGTTGAACTATGAGCATGTGAGTATCAATTAATGACACACATAAACAAATACAAAAGTATGGTCTTCAAGAAAGCAAATTATATAGATGAGTAATTTTTTAACTTGAATTCTGGCACTCTTATGAAAAATCCAAAATATTTAATTTTTGCTATGTAATTCATCTCATCTGCATTATGTGAATGAAATCTTTTTTATTCTGCTGTTCATATAGACAAGAAATAAGAAACTTATTGTAAAGTGCTTGTATTGGGAAAGTCATCATCTGCCACAAAAACATTGAAATAAATAAATGGTGGTTTATTAGTAATGTTTACTTACTTAGTGACAATTTTGCTTTCAGGCCAAATATATCTAATTCCCAAAGGGCAGAATAATCCATTAGTGTAAACTCAGGTCAGGAGCAAAGATTTAGGGGGCCTCCAAGACTTCCCAATGGAATGATCACTTAATGACACTCAGTGATACTCTGGACAAAGAAAGTGAATCCACTAACTAATAAAACCTAAATTGTATAAAAACTAACTTGTAAAGTATAAAAGTCAAGGAGCAAAGCAGCTTTAATAGAAAATGGAAAAAAAAGTTCATCTTATGATTTACAGGAGGGATTAATAATAAAAAATCTCTTTCAAAAGATGAGGCATCTGATGTAATTTTGTATCTCAGGATTATAAGATAAAATACACAATGAAAATTCATTTAAAAATTTGCTTACATAAGACGGTTCACAATCATGTAATACTTTCCAATCCATATAATTGCAACATCAGAAATATAAAGCTTACAAGTCTCAAATATTAAAATTATAGAAGATTCAGGATTCTACTGTATACTTGTCCAATAAATGGAAAACTCCTAAAGTTGCAGAAACTTTAGAAAAGGTACTTTATTGTGTACAAATAAAAATATGAACTCATTTATCTGGCCCAGCCAAATGAACAAAATCACACTGTCTACATATACAAAGGAATCAAGGTTTTCTATGACTTCTTTTTGTTTTTATGTGTAATGTTGGTATCCTTGACAGATTCTCCAAACCACTGTGTACAGGTCAGAGCAGTTTACTCATTATAAATTTAATGAGTTAGATTTATATAGCATTTTCTTGGTTTTCACAGCACTAAAACTTCAGTATGATGTCATTTCATATTTTTTCAATTTTTAGTATTTGTGAGTATATAGTAGGTGTAAACATTTATAGGATACATGAGCTATTTTGATAAAGGCATACAATGTATAATAGTCATAGTCACATCAGGGTGAATGGGGTTCCATCATTTCAAGAATTTATCCTTTTTTGTGTGTGTTAGAAACAATGTAATTACACTATTGTAGTTATTTCCATATGAATAATAAACTGTTCCTGACTGTAGTCACCCTGTTGTGCTATCAAATACTAGATCTTATTTATGCTATCTAATTATATTTTTATACCCATTAATAATCCCCACTCCACTCCCACCCACTACCCTTCCCAGCCTTTGGTAAACATCATTCTATTTTCTATCTCCATAAATTGAATTGTTTTAATGTTGAGCTTCCACAAATAAGTGAGAATATATAAAGTTTGCCTTACCATACCTGGCTTATTTCACTTAACATAATGACCTCCAGTTCCATCCGTGTTGTTGCAAATGGCAGGATCTTCATACATTTTTATGGCAGTATAGTACTCTATTGTGAATATGTACCACACTTTCTTTATCCATTCGTCTACTGATGGACCAAATCTTGTCTATCCTAAACAGTGCTGCAATACACATGGGAGTGCAGACATCTCTTTCATATGCTGGTTTCCTTTCTTTCAAGTATATACCTAGCAGTGGGATTGCTGGATCATATGGTAGTTCTGTTTTTAGTTTTTTGAGGCACCTCTAAACTGTTCTCCATAGTGGTTGTACTAATTTATATTCCCACCAAAAGTGTATGAGGATTCCCTTTTCTTCACATTTTTGCCTGCATTTTTTATTGCCTACCTTTTGGATAAAAGCCACTTTAACTGGGGTGAGATGCTACCTCATTGTAGTTCTGATCTACATTTCTCTGATGATCAGTGATTTTAAGCAACTTTTCATATACCTGTTTGCCATGTGTATGCCTTCCTTTGAGAAATGTCTGTTCAGATCTTTTGCCCATTTTTTAACCAGATTATTAGCCTTTCTTTTCCTATAGTGTTGTATGAGTTTCTTATATTTAATTTCATCTTTAAAACAGCCTCATGAAAGAGCTGGTGTTAGCGTTAGTGGCAGCATTTAAATAAGAGACAAATGGGCTGGGCGTGGTGGTTCACGCCTGTAATCCCAGCACTTTGGGAGGCCGAGGTGGGCAGATCACGAGGTCAGGAGATCGAGACCATCCTGGCTAACATGGTGAAACCCCATCTCTACTAAAAACACAGAAAAATTAGCCAGGCGTGGTGGTGGGTGTCAGTAGTCCTAGCTACTTGGGAGCTGAGGCAGGAGAATGGCATGAATCTGGAAGGCGGGGCTTGCAGTGAGCCGAGATCCTGCCACTGCACTCCAGCCTGGGCAACAGAGTGAGACTCCATCTCAAAAAAATAAAAATAAAAAATAGAAAAAAAACAGATAAATGAACTTCATAGATTACAGTGACTTGTCCAGGGCCATGAAATTAGCAAGAATCAGAACTTTTTACATTTGGATTTCATGTTACCACTGAATGCTAGAAACACACACATACATACAAGTAATTAAATAAAATGTATGAAATTCTGGTCTGAACTCCTCCTTGCTTTTTCTGAGGCTGCATTTGGAATGTTGTTGCATTGATATACATGGGCATTTTAAAATGCTTGATTTTTATACTAAATTAATTTCTTTTTTTGTAAAACTTTCAATGAATATTGTATGAACCTGAGGCAAAGATGCAGAATCAGTTTTAAGATTATTTTGCATAACATATTTGCACAATGTAAGTAATACTACCCAGAAGGGAAAAGAGCATTTGATAACATGGTGTGCTACCTTTCAAGATTTTAGCTTTGCCTGTTCTTGCTGTCATGTACAACCAGCAAGGCCATCTTTTAAAATTTAAATACCTCATACACATTAGCTGAGGGAATGATGAATTCTATTTTCAAAAAAGTACAGTGGGTTTCAAATGCCACTTCTGAACCATTCCTTAATTGCCTATCTAAGAAAAGATTCAATTGAAAAAAAAAAAAAAGGATAAATTTAAAATTGAATAGCTGGAGAATACTTCGATATGTAGGTGATACTGAATAGAAATATCTTTTTGAAAATATAAATGTGCCTAATTGTATTAACCATGAGTTTTTATTTTAAAAATGGAAAGAAAGACATCAGTTTTTGGCATCTAGAGAAAAAAATTTACCTTGGGGCAGATTCTCCTTTCTTATGCAAAATAGTGGGGCTAAAGGGAATGTGTAAGCAGAAGGTTTTCCAAGAGCCAGGCCATTACTAATTGCTTCTTTCCTCTGCCTAAAGAATTTATGCTCATTACTTGGATGCCTCTATTGTCTTTACTAACCTAAGGAAGGACAGAATAATTGAGTAACTGTGTGGCTAGCCTATGTTCTGTTACTACTCACAGTCTTCCTTTACAAAATTTATTTAATGCACTTTCTATGACATAATTGTTAATTCATTTGTTTCCAGATGAAATTTATTTCTGATCACTATGGCTCCAGTAAAGAAGGCATTCAAATATCTGTTAAATGAATGATGTGAATTGTAAACTAAGAATAAAATCCTAAGCCTTCCACTGAGTGAATGGACCACCCCCCCCGCCCCCATCCTCACCCCCCTGCCACCTGCCTCACCTGGTTGACCAAATGGATTCCAGAGAAACCCTAAAAACTGAGTTCCTGGCCATGACAGGAAGGGAGGCCAGATCTGCCTCCTTATACTCTCTCCCTTTTAGAGTTTAGACACAACACTGGCCAGCATTCATGTTAAATAGAGATCCCAAAACTGATGAAGCAGACTCTGTGCCAGTAAGATACCAAATTATACACAAGACCTAAGGCCATGCCAGGCAAGGGTTAAGCCATGCCTGCAGGACATCAGTCTGGCTAAAAAGGTCTTTCTAACCCAGTATGTTGTGGCTGACTCTGACATGGCATGCCTATCTTAACTTAAACATTCCTTTCTGCTGACTCCAAGTTTTAGACAGAGCCTTACTCCTTCAACCAATTGCAAATTAAAGAGTCTCTGAATCCATCCATAACCTGTAAGCCCTCTGCTTCAAGATATCCTGCTTTTGGGGGCTGAACCAATGTATAGCTTCCATGTATTGATTTATGTCTTTGCCTGTAACACCTGCCTCCCTAACCTATATGAAAAATCAGACTGTAATCTGACTGGCTCAGGACCAGTTATGCAGGGCTTCTTGGGTTTGTGTTTTCCCCAGGTCACCGTCACTCAAATTGGCTCAGAATAAATATTGTAAATGTCTTTAAAATATTTTACAGAGTATGGATTTTCCATTAACAGAATAGAATGATCATAATGACTGCTTATAAAATATCTGCTTTCTATTGTTTTATTATTATTATCATTATTATTCAGGCAGGGTCTCGCTGTCATCCAGGCTACAGTGCAGTGATGTGATCTCAGTTCATTGCAACCTCCGCCTTCTGGGTTCAAGTGATCCTCCCATCTCAGCCTCCCGAGCTGGGACTACAGGCACCTACCACCATGCCTATTTTTTAAAAAATTTTTTGTAGAGATGGGGTCTTGCCATGTTGCCCAGTTTGGTCTGGAACCCCTGAGCTCAGGACAGCCATCTGCCCTCCTTGGCCTCCCAAAGTGTTGGGATTACAGGCATGAGCCACCACATTTGGCCTGTTTATCTTTTTATTGAAAGTTCTGTTTAATTTTTAATTCTCTTCTCTCAATCATTATCATCACCATTGACAGTCTTTTTTCTGTCTTATTCATCTCTTTATATTTGCCTATGGTCATTACTTCTAAATATGTGAAGAATGGCCATTTCTCACATTCCACAGATAGACTCTAAATGTTACTTATGGGTCCTTAAACAGAGTGTTTTAAAATTTCCAAGTTATCCTCCTCAAGAGTGGGATTAATTTCATTTGATCCTGAATTGTGTAAATACTAGCCTTGAAAGCAGCATGTGCTCCCTCAGTACAGACCTGGTCTTAAAATATTTCCAGGCATCAGCAGCACAGCCTAGAATATTGTTTAAAATCATCCACGCCCCCTACAACATAGTCTAAAGGGATCTTAGCTTCTAATTCCCATTTAGTACATTCCACACCATTGAGTGCAACCTAAGCCTGTAGTAAACTGTGCACCAAGAAGACCTAAGAAAGCGATTATTTCATTTTATGCACTTTTTCAATTATTATCCTCCAAGCACAGTCAGGGGTACAGTTCTCTGAACTAAAAATGGCAATGTCTTTATTTCTCATGATTTAGAAAGCTGGTCAACCATAATGTTGAATTGCATTGACTCTCTAATTCAGGAGGAAAGTCTTTCTTTACCAGCTTGGTGGTGTGGCCTCACAGTCAGTGAGATTGTCAAAGGTGAGCATTTATCTTTTGATTGGAAGAAAAAAAGCAAACAGCCTGGTTTTCGCCTTCGCTTAAATTCCACCCAGCACATACTCTAGAGACAGCGATCTTGTGGGTGCTGCTAGCTGGAAAGGTATTTGGAAAAATATCCATGCCTGGAAGTTTGGAAGTTTGGTTAAGTGCATGAAAATCATTATTCATATTAATTATAGCCCCAGGAATTGGGCTCCTACTGTGTGCCATCAACACTCTATATGCAATAGCTCTTTTAATGTAATCTTTTAAAACAAGACTAAGAGGGGACATTATAAAGACTAGAGAAGTTTCTGGAGTCCACACAGACTGAAAATACCAAAAGACATGAGATTAGAACCTATATCTAAATTTTTCCAAAGTTTGCGCCTATTGCTACTTTATACCCATGCTTCATCCGCAACAGCAGCTATTTCTACAGATACAAAATAAAATGAAATAAAATAAAATAAATCCCTACACAACTGATTTGACAGCATGGATGAATACCACTGCTACCTAATTTCTATGTATTAAAATACATTAAACTATATTTGACTTTGTGAATCCCTAGGATTAGGGAAAAAACTCTTTTCAGGAGGATTGCAAGAAACTATGGATGTGGAGTATCTGCAATGGGATTTGGGTAGATGGCACAGTACTGAAGGTTCATAATAACTACAATCTCCGGCATTTCATGGGTACTTACTATGCATCCAACACCACCATACATGCTTTGTGCCTCTTGCAATTACTTTTTTGTACAAACTTATAAGATGCCAATTCATTCATTTGCTGGATAAACATTCCTTTGTTGATCAAATAATGAGTACCTACTATGTCCCAAGAACTCTTCTAAGCGTCAGGAAAATAAGAGGAAAAAGCAGAAAGAGGCCTGGCTTACCTTTCAAGTGAGGGAGATGGAACATAAACATGTAGAAAAATAGTCGGATGATTTAGGATAGGTGGATGGTCTCCGAGAGAAATTAAACCCGGTGATGTACCAGGCAGTAACTAAGAGGAAGCTAATTAGATGAATGAATGGTCTGTCTGAAAAAGGCTTCTTTTGGTGACATCTGAGCTGAAGTCAGAAAGTTATAAGAAGCCAGCTGCAAGAAGAGAGTAGAGGGTTTCAGGCACCAAACTGTTACCAGAAAGGGGTCCCAATTCAGACTCCAAGAGAAGGTTCTTGGATCTCACACAAGAAAGATTTTTGGGCAAGTCCGTAAACTGAAAGCAAGTTTATTAAGAAAGTATAAATGAATAAAAGAATAGGTAGAGCAGTGGCATGGGCCACTCAGCTGCTTATACTTATTGTTATTTCTTGATTATATGCTTAACAAAGGGTGGTTATTGATGAGTTTTCAAGGAAAGGGGTAGACTATATGGGGAGTTGAGGGCTCCTTTCTCCCATTTTTAGAATGCACTGGGTAACTTCCTGACATTACCATGGCATATGTAAACTGTCATGGCACTGGTGGGAGTGTCTTTTAGAATGCTAATTCATTATAATTAGCATACAAGGAGCCATAAGGAAAAACTCTTGTCACCACCTTGGTTTTGGTGGGTTTTGGCTAGTTTCTTTACTACAATCTGTTTTATCAGCAAGGTCTTTATAACCTTTATCTTGTGCTGACCTCTTATGTCATCCTGTGCCTTAGAATGCCTAACCTTCTGAGAATCAAGCCCAGTAGGTCTCAGCCTTGTTTTACCCAGCCCCTATTCAAGACGGAGTGGCTCTGGTTCAAATGCCTCTGACAATACCTGATGAGGAGAATGAGTTTAGCATGCTAGAAAATGGGAAGAAAGTCAGTGCAGTTGGAGCCAGGTCTGGGAGGGTAAGAGAGGCACCAGGGCCAGATAGTTCTATAGCCTTATAGACCCAGACAGGGATTTAGAATTTATTGTGAGTAAATGCAAACTCATCAGAGAGTCCTATGCAGGTGAGTGACATGATCTCATTTAGCATTCCCAAAGATCATTCTGACTTCGCAGCAATGCCCAGTGGGGAAAGTGAGGGAGCCAGGGGGTCGGCAAAAATGACAGCTGGGAAGTGGGGCACAAAAGCATGGATTCCTACGAGGAGCTGACTTGTTTTAGGGCAGGACCTTGAAAGTAAGTGCTATTATTATACCCACTTTATAGAGGAGGGCATTGAGACTTGGAGTGATTTAGTGTTTGCTCGAAACCCCAGAGCCATGGGGATGGGGGCGCTGAGATCAGAATCTCATCACTCTGACTCCAGAACTCCAGCTCTTACCTACTGTACTGTCTCCCTGTGGAGCATGGAAAGAGCCATTCCTGTTTCTTGGCGTTCCTTTTTGCTAAGAACCCTATCAAACCACATGGAGGAGGATGTGACCATATCATTAGTTTTAGCATCTACCAGCTGATAGATCTTAACAATAATTAGAACCTTATTCCCATTTATTGGCAAATGAACCAACCTCAAACATATTCAATTGCACAGAAATTGTTTTTCTGATGGAGTCCCTTTTCAAAGAAGCTTCTTTTTATTAGAGACAAAGGGTAGCATGATCTTTTAGGTCAGCACGCATATTTGTTCTTCAGAAACATCAACTATTTTGATGACTAGGAAGTGCAGTACTGCGTATGTACCATGAGCGCAACTACAGAGAAAGTTGAGTAAAGCTGACTCTGAAAAGTCTTAAGTGCCTAGAGAAAAAAAGGAATTGACTCTGACAAAAAAGTGCCTTGCACTACATGATGCAACTGTCATTATTCACACTGAAGGAGGCTTCCAACCTCCAAATTCATATTCTTCATTTCCTGTGCAGTGGTCCTTCAATTTCCCAGCCTCCAGGTCTTTTGGGTTAGATCCCCTTAAACCCTGGCATCCAACGCTGGCTGTAAAAGCCATTGACCTCTATAACTCTCTTAACCAATCACTCTACCTACCATTCTTGTAAGTGAATGATTCGTTTCTGCAAATACAGTGCTTTCTCTAAGCCTCCAAGAAACAGTTAATGCTGGTGATTAATTCCCCTTTCCTACATATTCACTTCAAAGACACGCGCCCTTAGTGGGCTCTGTAGTTTATTATCTCTTCTTTTGAAGCTAGCAAAGTTTAGTTTGCTTTAAGATAATAGTTCTCTCTCTTGAATATTAATGAAGTAAATCAAGTTTGAAACACATTAGGATAAGTGACATAAAAAGCAATCAGGAATGTATAATATCCCTGATTCTCTTCCAACACATTGTTTGAACAGGAAGGTATTTATTGAATGCCTACTGTGTGCTAATCTCTGTAACTTATATGAAACGCATAGTAATTAATACTCTAATTAGAAAAAAATCTCATTTAGACTTAAGAATTAGAAATATGCATTTTAATTGATAATTAAATGCATTTTACAGTAAGTACCAATGGAAGGGTGTAAACAATTGCTTCATCAGGGAGAACTTTGAATGGAGTTGAGACCAAATTGAGACTGTCAAGGAGGACCGGGAATAGGCAGGCACTACTAACCGCTCCCTTGATTCAATAGCTCCCTTTTCTATTTAGAAGGGGAAATCCAGATAGAGACAGTATTTCCCTTAAAGTGAGGCCATGTAACTATGTTTTGTTCACTGAGAAGTAATGTATGCAACTTTCTGATGGAGTTTTAAAAGGAAGCTGTGGCCAGGCATGGTGGCTCCCAGCACTTTGGGAGGCCGAGGTGGGTAGATCATTTGAGGTCTAGAGTTCGTGACCAGCCTGTCCAACATGGTGAAACCCCGTCTCTACTAAAAGTACAAAAATTAGCAGGGTGTGGTGGCAGGCCTCTGTAATCCCAGCTACTCGGGAGGCTGAGGCAGGAGAATCACTTGAACCTGGGAGGCGAAGGTTGCAGTGAGCCGAGATTGCGCCACTGCACTCCAATCTGAGCGACAGAGTGAGACTCTATCTCAAACAAATAAAAGTAAAAGGAAGTTGTTTGCCCTCCACCTCCTCTTTTTCTCCATCCAAAAGGCTGGAATGTGGACATGTTGCTAATAAGCCGGTTTGACCATCGAAATGACAGCATTCTAGGAGAAAATGGTACAGGCAGATGGGAGTCACTCAGATCCCTGGGAGAAGGCTTTCGCAAAACTGCAACTTCCTAACCACCCACCTATCTCCAGATTGCTACAGGAGAGATAAACAAAACTTCTATAGTAGAGCCACTACCTTTGTGTGCCTCTGGTTTACGTCGACTTAGGCAGAACCATAACTAATAAAAGGACGCTGGGATGAGGGGTTCAGCTAATGCTCATTGGTTTGTATTCAGATAAGTGAAATGGAAGCAGTAAGCAGAGTGAATTGATGTCAAGAGTTAGGAACACTAAAGCTGAGATAACAAACCCCATGACCTAAAAACCTATTAAATAAAGCGAATTAATTGGCTAGAGGACCTACAGACTTCTATCCTGAAAGAAGAGAAATAGAGAGTGGAGAGGAGCAGAAAGCGGAGGATGTAGTGATGGAAAATATTTAGTAAACCACTGTGTGCAATTTACTTTGTTTGCAGGTTATGGACAAAACAGTAAAATAAATTCATTCTTCCCTGGCAGTTGTCCAAAGTAACTGCTACCACCTGACTGTCTTCTATGTGGCATGTTCAAGTTTTGGTAGAAAAGATTTCTTGCAAGCAGAACACATCATTCTTGCTTGACTTGGGCAGTGAAATAATGGTTAAGAGCTCAGGAGCAATGATGGGGAGATGAGCTTGCCAAGAGATTTAGATAACAGAAAAAAGACGTAGGCCTCTACGTCTGAAACAGCATCTTGGTTTAGGAACTAGTAGAATCAGAGCAATTTCTCGGAGTGGTTTATTAATCTAACAAATCTGTATTCAAGTTTTACTGCATGGCAAACATGTTGAGATTAATCTGATTGTGGTAATACAGGATATATAGCAACTTTTGCTATAAAATCATCACTTCAGAAGCGAGTGAAATGGACATCCATGAATGGCGGGGTGCTGGTAATTGAAAAGCTAAAATTAAAAGAAAAGGTATAAGAAATAGTCATGTTTATTTTAATCTAAAATGTTGTTTTCAGTAACTAACAATTGAACACAACTGATGCTCCAAGAAGATGTGTCATATTTTTATAGTGTCTGTTCCCCACCTGGTACATTTTCCTGTGCCCTAAGTCCCATGAGGCACCTTTGATGTTAGGGGCGAGTGTGAAGTATCAAAGGGCAAAGTGAAAAATGGAAATATGATGACTTTGTGGCTCTCTGTCTTATTTTCACATTAGTTTTTTCTAGGAGCCTTTGTTGTGGTCTTTGCAACTGTCAGGTTATTAAAATATCTTAAATAGAAAAAGTGAGATGACTGTCCCTGCTGTTTTCCTAGTTAGGCTAGTTATCCTAATAGATCTTTCGGGAAAGAGATATTTAGATGGTGTAGTGGGTTGAGGTAACCCTAACTCAGAACCTCAGAATGCAACCTTCTTTGGAAATATTATCTTTGCAGATGGAATGAATTAAGATAAGGTCATTTCATCTACTGAGTTAAGATGGGTCCTAAATCCAATGATTGGTGTCCTTATAAGAAAAGGAGAGGAAAGGAACAGACACAGTGGAGAGAGTGACCCGGGGAGGAAGGAGAAGTGAAAATGGAGGCGGTGACAAGAGTGAGGTATGGATAAGCCCAAGAGCGCCAAGGCTTGTTGGGAGCCACCAAAAGTGAGGAGAAGGCAAGCAAGGGCTAGTCCTTGGAGCCTTAGAGGGAACAGGGCTCTGCTCACATCTTCATTTCAGATTTCTAGCCTCCAGAACTGTGAGGCAATATATTTCTGTAGTTTCCTGCCACTCAGTTTGTGACAATTTCTTATAGCAGTCCAGGGAAACTAACACAGATGTGCAGAATAAAGGATTGGCCTGGAGACTCCCAGGAAAGATCCCAGGCCTTAGCCAAAGGGGCGTCAGGTGTGAGGCTGTGAAGGCTTGGACTTTGTAACAAACACAGAAATAAAGAGGTTAGTTATAGACAATATCACATACACTGTCAATTAATCAGAATAAATAAATGCTAACAATAGAACTGGGGAGTGGGAAGAAGCAAAAATATAACAGATAGGGACTGTAAGGAAGAATTCTGCATTGAAGATTTAAAAAATCACTCCAGGCCAGGCACAGTGGCTCATGCCTGTAATCCCAGCACTTTGGGAGGCTGAGGCAGGTGTATCACCTCAGGTCAGGAGTTCAAGACCAGCCTGGCCAACATGGTGAAACCCTGTCTGTACTAAAAATACAAAAAATTAGCCGGGTGTGGTGGCAGGCGCCTGCAATCCCAGGTGCTCAGGAGGCGGAGGCAGGTGGAAGTTGCAGTGAGCTGAGATCGTGCCATTGCACTCCAGCCTGGGCAACAAGAGCTGTCTCTAAATAAATAAATAAAGATTTGGAGGCTCCTTCCCTAGGAGAGAATTCAGAGGGAGCACACTGCAGAACGAGGGAGGTGGCTTCATCCTGAACTTTGAGGTTCATGTGGGACTCTCAGAACTATACTCTTGGTGGGTTACTTCAACTTTGTTTCAAACAGATCTTACAGTCTGTGATCTTTCAGAGGACTCAGGCAGACACCATTTTTTAAGGCACCAATTATATTAAAAAAATAAAGAAATGGCAAAATTATATTTTTAAAGTCGTGGTTGCTTTTCAGTATTTTATTTAACAGATTATATGTATTTGTCCATGTGCATCTGAAGATAACTTCTAAATATGAGGTTTTAAAGAATGTTAGCTCCAGGTTACATAATCCTGCTGTGGGTGTCTCGCTCCACCTACCCTCACCCCACCTGGACCCTGTTAAAGACCTTTCTTCCTAGGCAAAGTTAAGTCAGAATCTCTCTTTGTGCTCCCTTCTATCCTTATTTCAACCATGATCCCAAATGAGATTGGATTAGAAGGAAGAGGACATTTGGCTACTATTTATATATATAGAACTACCTCCTTGTTTTTCTGGGTCACTTCACAGAACTGGAACTTTAGTTGCAGTTACAGATCAAGCCATTGGTGACCTTAAATACGTTTTTTTTTTTTTTTTTTTTTAATAGCTCAACTCGACCACACACACACAAAAATTGTTTTGGTGCCAAAAAGTGACAGCAATATTTTCCCAGGATGAAATGTGTTTTCAGCCAACAGCCAAATGGAAACCTGCATTAGCAGATAAAGTACTAATCATCTCAACTCTAGGACAGCTGTTTTTGTCAAAGACAAATTCCTGAATAAACAGAGTTCAGTGGTGTACTCACAAATAGTCTATTCACATGAGAAAACCAATCACAAGAGATCTTTCAGGAAAATTGGCAGAGTCTGGCTAAGCAAGCTCCAGGCCTCTGCCTACCTGCAAAGTGAATCATTCGTTATGCCCCTGAGAAGGTACAATCTTCAGCTCAGGGCAAGGGTCAATAGCAATGCTGCATGATGGAGGCCTACATTTATGGCTATACGCACTTTCTACCTGGTCTATGAATAAAAAGGCAGAGCTACCTCAGCATTATCATTCCCCTGACCTTCATGAGTGCAGCTGTCCCAGCAGGGGAAAAAAACAGCGGGGGAAGAAAAGGGAAAATTAAAATGTTAAAAACTATATTATGGCTCGTTTGTGACCTTTAAGAAAAAATTAGATTTGAGAATGTTAGGCTGGAGTGGATACACCAAAGTCTGACAGCTATAAAGGTATAGATTTCTTTTCCTGAGTAGCTTTCTACCAAAATTTTAAGCAATAAGCAGACCCTGTGCATTTCTTGCTGGCTGACAGCAAAGACAATTGAGAATTTTGATCACTGCTTAACTATTGGAAGAAATTTGCCTAGAAGTTCTGAGCATTCCTCTCTTCTGTGAGCTATTTGCAGGATTTGTCAAAGAGTCAGTTCCTATTAATAAGACAATGCAAAATGCCACAGATTGAAAGCTACTCAACAATATTCTTTTTCCTTAAACTTCCATGTTGGTTGGTTTGTTAAGTGAATACACCAAGACAAGCAAACATTTGAAGCCACTACTGTTATCATGAGACTATTTAAAAGAAATCTGCGTTAGAAATGATGATAAGTGTCAACATATTCCAACTACCTACAGCATTCAAATTTAAAAACCAAAATATGATTGTTGTTAGGGCAGTGTGCCGAACCCTGAAGACATACCGCTGCTATGTGCAGGATGAAAGGATTTCATTGTCCCTAAGAAAGAAGCTGTTAGGTTCTCTAGGTATCTTCATCCTTGACAATAAACAAACCCACAAACAAACAAATCCACCCAGGATTTTATGACAATTAAGCATTTCTTCTGCTCTAAACGAAATGATCTTTCTACTTGGTGAAGGGGAAAAGATACAGGGTTTTTTTTTTTTTTTTTTTTTTTTCACTTTCTTTAACATCTTTGGGTAATCAATGTTAGCTCATGCGGCTTACTTTAATTCTCAAACATTTTATAATCTCTCTTTACTCACTAAAGGGTGTTTTATTAGGTTACTGATATTTTTAAAGAGTCATTTAATTTCCACCGTTTTTGCAGATTGGATCATCACAAACAAATACATTTAACCTCTAGGTTTAAACTTGAGGTAAAGGTAATTTTAGAGTAATATTTTTAGATGATGTACTAACCGCACAGAAGAAACAACATTAAAGGTCAGTCAAAATTAATATGGAGATTACCAAGTGTCAGAAGTTATTTTGCAGAAGTTGCAGAATATGTTTGCAATCTGATTTTGTGGAATATCTATTACAAATGAGAAAAAACCTCAGTGGTTTTTGCAGAATCCCATTTTCTTAATAGGAAATTGATGAATGACAGCATCTGGCACGAAGAAAAAAGCATATGGTCTAACTAACTGCTTCTACAGAGGTTAAAAACAGCTTTGGAATTTCTCTGGTTGCTGTTTTGATTGACAGACCATCAAATAAATCATTCACTTTTCTTCCCCCTCCAATGGTCCCATGTACTGACAAAGACACAAGGGGGAAATCACCGGTGTGGTGCATGAGAAATTAGACATGCAATGCCCATTAACATAAATAGATTTTTTGCACCTGATTCTCTACACACCATGCAAAACTCTACCCACAGGACATGGAGTATGCATGTTTTCTTGTTCTATTTATAATTTTTAATTATTAATTTAATATATAATTGGTTTCTTTAGAGAATGGAAAGCCTAGTAGGTTATCTAAAACACTGCATCAGAGTCTTGGGGCTTGATGCTGCAAAAAGATGGGCTGATACTGAAAGATGTTATGGTATGTAATACAAACAATGAAAATTAGGCTGAGAGGTCTTGAATGGAGTTAGGCTAATTAAACAATTCTCAGTGTTTAAATTCTTGCTCTCTTCTCCAGGGTATACTGCCAATCATCTCATCTTGGGGGACTGCTCTGGTTTGCGCTCACCTCCAGGCTCAATTAATACATGTAACCCTCAGATAACTTACCAAACATTTTTACTATACAAACAAAAAATATTTTGGTGTTTTCAACTCACTTAATTTCTCTCTCTCTCTCTCTTCTTTTTTTCAAAGTCAGATATAATACTCATAAGAGAGCAATGCTAAAAGGAGGAAGCTTACTTCATGTATTCATCACATGTCCTAGAATCTCTCCTTCCTCATTCATCCAGTTTCAGCCCAGGCTTTGTCTGTCTACTTACAGTGACCAGAAACCTACCATCTCATGAAGCAGCTTATTCTGTCATTGAACCAGTTCTGTTATGGCAGCTGACCTTCAAGATGGCCCCAGTGTTCCTCTGTTCCTGGTGTTCGTGCTCCCATATAGTAGTCTCCATACCCTGACATTGATAGGGCTTTCCTGTGTACCAAGAGGATATTGTAGAAGCAATGGTGTATGACTTCTAAGACTAAGTCGCAAAAGATAATCCAGTTTGTGACCTGTTTATCTCTTGGATCATTAGTTCTTGGGGAAGCCAGCTTCCATTGTGTGAAGACACTCAGATAACCCTGGGAGAGGTCCTAATGTGGAGAGCCACATGTAGAGAGACAATGAGGCTTCCTTCCAGCAACCAGCAGCCACTGGCCAGCCATGTGAGCTAGCCTCTTAGTAGATCACCCAGTCTCAGCCCTCAGGTGACAACAGCTTTGGTCAACAACTTAACTGCAACTTTGTGAGAGACCTCAAGCCACAACCACTCACTGACCCACAGAAACTTTGAGATAATAAATGTTTATTGTTGTTTTAAGTTACTAAGCTTGGAACAATTTTTATGTAACGTATTTTATAGAGAATATGTGAGTGACTAATATAGATTGCATTAAACTCTTTATCCCTGGCACACCCATTGAAGTCTCAGGAAATCAACGAAATTCCCTTTTCATATAATAGTGAATTCCAGATGCTAGTAAGTCTTTCTGATGCTTGTCTTCTCCAAGTAGAACATTCTCAGTCCCTTTAGTCCTTTGTCTCCTGCTCTGCTTCTCACTCTACATCTTCTTTCTAAGTCAAGCCTTGAGACATCATTACAATGATGTCTTCCACACTGTACACCTGTATTTCTTGCTCAGTTCTCCCTGATGGCCTACAAGTGTCTCAGACTCACAGTATCAGAATTAAGCACCTCACCTGTCATTTTCATCCAATTCTGCTTTCCAAATGTTTGGTCTATATTGCCTAAGTGCACTACCAGCCACTCAAATTTCCAGATCATAAATACAACATATCTTATGCTCCTCTTTGTAACACAGAATTCTGAGCACATCACTCCCTTGCTTAAGATTCCTTTGGAACTCTGCATTGCCTTCAGCATAGAATGAATCCAAACTTCTAAGCATGGCAATCAAAGACTTCATAATCTGGCCAGTGCCTACTTTTTCTAGCCTCTTCTATCACTTTCCATAATTCACTCCAGTCATACCAAACTAGCTTTGCACATACTACTCCTTATGCTTTGAAGGCTTTTTTCTCGCACTAACTCTCCACCTAAAAGAGAAGGCATCTTGACTCTGCAAGATGTGCCTTCTCACGAAAGCCTTCCTTATTTCCCTCTTTGCTGCATTATTTCCTCTAACTCTTCAGAGTTCTTATCGTGTTTGATCTTTTGTTTATACATGCATGATCTACTAATCTGATTTTCTAGAGTGGGTATGTCTTATGCATATTTAAGTTTTTAAAATCATGCAGCTACTCAGAAATATTTATTGAGCACTTCTTTACACTGCCTGCCAGTGACTATTGGTAGGTGCTAAGGATACAGCAGTTAACAAGACAGACACAATTCCTGTCCTTAAGAAGTTTCTATCCTGGTGAAAGACACAGGCAGCCAGTCAAGTATGCTTGTAAACACATAGTGTATCAGATGGTAATAAGCATCTGCCAAGAAAATAGAGTGAGATAATAAATTTAGGGAATACAAACATTGGTGTAGGTGGGGTATTGTAATTTCATATGTGGTGATCAGGGAAGCCCTCTCTGAGAAGGTGACTTGTGAACAGGAAAATGAAGACAAAAAGAAGAGCAAGTTCTGGATATCTGGGACAAGAGAATCCCTGCAGAGGAAAGACGTGTGAGGGCCCTGAGGCTGGAGAATACCTGGCATACTCTAGGAATTGCCAGGAGTCCAGTGTGGTTGCAACAGAGGGGACCAGCAAAAGGAAAGATCACAGGGTCAGAAAGGCATTATGGAAGTGATGTTGTAGTGTCTTGTAGCCATGATGAAGACTGTGATGTTTAAGCTGTATAAGGCAGAAGTCAAAGGAAGGTTTTTGGACACAGAGTAGATTGCAGGAACGAGGATGGAGTCTTATTACCTTTTATAACTTTCCTGAGTAACTGATTCATCATAAGTGCTCATAAATACTAGTTGAATAATCTATTATCAAGGCCATTTGGCCAATCTAGCTACCATTCTTAGAGTATATTTTAGTTAATCTATGTCCTTTTGTAATAGTCATATTTAGAAATAGACCAAGGTACCCAAGTTTAATCTGACAGGGTGAAGAGAAATACATATTCCATGATGTTTCAAATCAGTGAATACCAGAGATTTTACTTTTTCTTTTGGCAGACAAAGACACTATTGACCATTACAGTTAATAAACACTCCTTTCTTACAGTCTCATACTTGGGCAGCTGGAGCAGGGGAGAGAAATCCAAGTAAAGGAGCTTACATTTACCTTGGCCGAATTTATATTATTTTAAAATGTAATAAAATATTGAAGACATACCAGTTCTGGTTCAGTTAAACAAATACCTAGTGAGCATCTAATACAAGCCAGTGCTTTCCTATGGAATGCCAAGTAAGGTTAGCATGGTATACCAGATCCCTCACCAAGATGACTTCATAGGCTTGCTTGAGTTTTGTTTCCTCTATTTCTGAATTTTTAAACATTCTTTGAGTTGTTGTAAAACAAATAGTTGAATGATTGTTTTCTAATTTACATGATTAGTGTCACATTCTTTAAAGCATTCTCTTTTGCCTTCAAGGCAGTTAACATTTTCATTTCCACAACACAAGGATGCTGAATTGAGGTCATAGACACTATTCATGCTAAACCCGTATTTCTTCCCTTTACCACGTTCCTGCACAAGCAGTCAGGTTGTGCTATTGCTCCCAAAAGTCAGTACTTGTATCTCTTACACAAAGTGTCTGAGACTTTATACCCTACCCCCACTTCCCTATTGCACCGTGTGGTTAATAAAGGACTGATTGGTCCAGAGGTGCAGAATTATGCCCTTGCCTCTAGTAAGGACAGCTCTGAGTAGGATCTACACAGTTTGCAGAGATCCTGCATGAGATTCAGCAAATGTCCTCCAAGGAACTTTGCTTGATGTCTTACTTTTGCTTGACTTCCTTCCCTTTGCAGCCTTATTTTTCTACTTTCCGTTTGGAGGAATGGAGGCAAGATGGTGCATTTCCGGGTTCTTCACCACCAACTTTTCCCACCCCCGCGAAAATGCAGCCGGCGCCCGGGAAGGTGCAGACCAACTGGGCATGCGCCAGGTGACGTCAATCCGAAGAGACCAAGATTTGCCTGGTCGCACCTGCCTAACGCCCCTGACACGCCCGTGCCCCGCCTATTGCCCTCCCACTCCTAAAAAAGCCGCTCTCAGCCAGCACGCCGTGCGGCCTTCCTCAGTCCTCCACTCCCGTCAGGATGTGGGGACCGCAGGAACTCCGTCAGCAGGAACTCCGTCAGAGAGCCCCACCAGAGGACTCTGTTGGCCTCCTTTTCCAGAGGCCGACAGACCTCTCCCTATCCACCTTCTTCCTTGAAGCTAGGTGACCAAAAATAAATGTGCAGTTTTGCTTTTAGCCTTGCGTACCCGCTGGTTCTTTTGTACGCGCTCTGGTGGTCTTAGAAAAACAAATCACTTTCCAACTAGGTTTTCCGGAAATATGTCCCAAGCTGATGTATGTGTAATAGAGACACATGCCTTTCCTCTCCCCTCTCCCTGTGTTCTTTTGATCAACTTATTGTACAGATTTATCATATTAACATTCCTTTCGGTAAGACCATATTTTAATCCACCTGGCACGCAGCTCTTCTTCTATCTAGTTGTCAAGAATTCCAAAGGAATTCACTCTACCCTTCCAGTTACTCTTAACAAAGAAATTCATTTGAGTCTAACATTAGAAGCTTTTCATTAAACAATGCTGAGCTTAAGTATATTCTCACTACTTTCTCTAAGTGTTCAAAGCATCTTCCTAGAATTTTGGACCTTAAGCCCAGCAGTATGTAGCTTTTCACCTGCAAAAGCCAGAATTACATTTTTCATCTACTTTGTCCTTTAGACATTGTTCCTTTCTCTATAATCCCTATTCTCTTAAAATGTGATGAATGACAGAATATCATATAGAGCCTCAACAGATCTGGGCCCTGGCTCCAGCTCTGACGTACCCAAAGTATATTAAGTTAGACAACAAACATAACTTCTCTGGGTTCCAATTATTGCTATTATTTTTGAGATGGAGTCTTTCTCTGTCACCCAGGCTGGAGTGCAGTTCTGTGCACTCCAGTATAGTTCTTAGAATGTTTGTATATCACAAATAATATATTAATATATTCATCTTTTATTAAAAAAAACAAAAAGTTTCCCCTCAACTGCCAAGTCTTACTCTTTTGGGTAACAGGTAACCACTACTTTCATCCTAGTGTTTATCCCACTTGGCAATTTTCTATACTGCTATATATATGTAGGTACATATGGCTAGAGAGAGGTGTGTTGGTATTATTCTTGTTGCACTTGTTAAATTTTGTTAATTTTAATTTATGTTTAATTGCATGTTCACATCCTCTGTCCAATTTGACTATTAGTTTGTTTTCTTCTTACTGGAAATAGTTTGTGAATCCTGGACATTAATTAATTTGTCTATCACATATTTTGCAAATATCTTCACTGTGTTTCTCATTTTTAATGTTCTTTATTAATTTTATTAATGGTATACTCTATATACTATATGATATCTATACATTTTATGACATGCATGATATTATTCCGTCATATATAAATTTAAAAATCTGCCAGGTACAGTGGTTCATACCTGTAATCTGGGAACTTTGGGTGGCTGAAGCAGGGGGATCACTTGAGCCCAGGAGTTTGAGACAAATGTGGGCAACACAGGGAGACCCTGTCTCTACAAAAAAATTAAATGATTAGCTGGGGATGGTGATGCACCTGGAGTCCCAGCTACTCAGGAAGCTGAGGTGGGAGGACTGCTTGAGTGTGGGGCTTCAGTGAGCCATGATCATACCACTGCACTCCAGCCTGGGTGACAGTGACAGCCTGTCTCAAACATACATACATACATACATACATAAATTAAAAATCTATGTAACCAGAGTGATGTCAGTGAAAATGGTGGAGTAGGCAGCTCCAAGGGCCCATCCCTCCATGGAAACATCAAAAAATCAAGCAAAACTATCAGAATGAAATTTGGTAGAACTCTGGAAAACAGTTAAAAGTTTACAGCAAACAAGCAAATGGTGAATCAAAAATAAAAGGCAAACAAAAAAAAGGTAAGAGAGTTTTGTGGCATTTTTATTTACCACACCCCTTTCTCAAGCTTGATAGTGGTATTGAAGATAGCAACCCACATTCCCAGTGTTGGACCCTGGTCGCTGGATGCAGAGGGAACAGAACAGACCTTATTCCCAATGAATTATGTTTGTCTGTTCTAACCTGTCTGGATTCTACCTGAAGCACCAATGCAAGGTACTTATCTTTGTTTCACCTAAACTAGAACTCATTTAGGATGAAAAACCAGCAGTTATTCCTCAAAAAACAGTGTAAGGCAAATAATCAATCCATAGCCGCCTGCGGCGAAAATAATGATTGAGGTGTAAAATAGAGCAATGAAAGGCCTGGGAGGAAAACCTGGGGGAGTGAGTTTCTTTAAAAAAATTGGAGTATTTAAGATTTCCTGTGTATACTTCAGAATTTAAAAAACCATGTGCATGCTCAGAAAAGACCTCACAGGACAGTAAGCTTTCACCCCTGAATGATCTCTAAGCTTAATTCAAGCAAAAACTGAAGGCTAAGGAAAAGTTGTAAATGGACTGGCAGAGCAACTAAACAAGTCTCAGAGCAGAGCCAACTTGCATAGACTGGGAAATGTTTTTGTTTTTTCTTTCTCTCTCCCCTTATTTTATTTTATTTTATTTTATTTTATTTTAATTCTTTAATATTCTCCCTCTCTCTCTCTCTCTCTCTCTCTGTCTCTTTCGCCTTCTGGCCCCCAAGGACTACAAGAAAAATCTCTTAAATTGTACCTGACAACAAGCTGAAGGAACAAAGATTTCAGACAAAGATTACAGACTTTATAATAAATAGTTTAGAAAAGTCATTAAACAAACAGCTACAGCCTAAAGCTGTAGAAACAAAAACAAACCCTGTATAGGAGAAAACCGTCTGATTTCCAGAGCTACCTTACACATTATAATATTCAAAATATTCAGTTTTCAAGAAACTTTGACTAATTCATAGAAGAAACTAATAGTGACTATCCCTGAAGAAACACATGCATTATACTTACTAGACAAAGATTTTAAATTTACTGTCTTAAATACGTTCAATGAGGTTTAAAAAAAATGGATAAAGTGTCAAAAAGAACAAAAACAAGGAAGCAAGAGAATGATGTATGAACAAATAGAGAATAACAACAAAAGATAAAAATTTATAAAATGGAACATAACAAAAATTCTGGAACTAAAAAGCACAATGACCAAAATAAAAAATTTACTGGAAAGTTTCAATAGCAGTTTTGAGAAGGCAGAAGAAAGGTTCTTTGTACCTGAAGGTATACCAAATGAAATCATTCAGTCTTAGGAGCAGAAAGAAAAATAAATGAATAAAAATGAACAAAGCCTAAGAGATTTGTGAGATACCATTATCTGTACTAACACATGCATAATATCTTAAGAAAGGGGAAAAAGTTAATAGAAATAATATTTTAAAAGCCCCAACTTTCAAAATTTGATAAAATACATTAATCTACAAACAGTCAATGAACTCCAAAAAGGATAAATGCAAAGAGATCCACAACAAGACACATAATAGTCAAATTATCTAAAGCTAAGAACACAGAGAAAATCTTAAAAGTAGTAAGAGAGAAGCGATTCATCATATACACGGTATCCTCAATAAGATTACAGTAAATATTTCATCAGAAATCATGGAGGCCAGAAGGGAATAAGATAATATTGTTAAAGTGGTAAAAGAAAAACAAATCTGTCAACTAAGAATAAGAATCTAGCCAAACTATCTTTCATGAAATGAAAGAGAAATGAAAACATTCTCAATTGGAAAACAAAAGCTGCGAGAGTATTGTTACTACTATGCCCGCCCTACAAGAAATGCTAAAGTAATTCTTTCAAGCTGAAATGAAAGGACACTAAGCAGTGACTGTAAACCATATAAAGGGATGAAGAACTTTGGTAAAGGTAACCACATAGAATCCAAACATTTTGGAAATATGACTAGATTAGACAACCATGAAGATGTCTTGCATGTTATGGTTCTACAAATTTATCTTCCCAAGATTAAGCCTGTGAATACTCTGGTGGAGAGAATCAAGCTCATTATGCTTTTTGTCACAGTTAATGATAAAAAGTAGGAACTTTTAAGTTTTAAGCTCAATGATTAACTACTTTTCTCCTCTTTATTATTGTGACTATAGCTGCATTTAAATGAACAGGATAAATATAAGAGCAGTCTCCATATGGGGTAGTTGAAAAATTCAATAAACTGAATCCAATGTAAAACATATTATGGAAAATTATGTATAGCCAAATGTTATCAGATTTTCTTTAATAGCCTGTATATTTTGTGTAAGGCAGCTTTTCTTATTCCAAAATTATAAATATATTATACTACATTTTCATCTAATGTGTTCATGTTTTTGTATTCTTATGTTTAGTTGTCCTAATCTGTAAGGAATTTAATTTTGTATCATGTGAATGAGCAAATATTTTTTCCAATAGCATAGCTGTTTAACCAAGGCTATTTATTGAAAAGTTTGCCATTCCCTCTTTCTGCAAGTATAAATGGTTTTAAAGTATTTAAATCATTTAAACAGTTTAGAATGCTAGCTTGATCATATATTAAATGTTTAATATTACTACAGGTCTTTTTCCGAACTCTGTACTCTCTCATTGTTATCTATTTGTTCTTATGTCTGGACTGCAATGCTTTCATTATTACAGTGTTTATAGTATATTTTGCCATCTTTTATGACAAGTTTTGCTATGTTCTTCTTTAGTTGTTTTCTATTGTTGTACATTTTTTTTTTTTTTTTACTTTTTTTTTTTGAGACGGAGTTTTGCTCATTGGCCAGGCTGGAGTGCAATGACTCAATTTCGGCTCATGGTAACCTCCACCTCCTGGGTTTAAGCAATTCTCCTGCCTCAGCCTCCTGAGTAGCTGGGATTATAGGTGCCCACCACCACGCCTGGCTAATTCTTGTATTTTTGGAACAGACAGGGTTTCACCATGTTGGGCAGGCTGGTCTCAAACTCCTGACCTCAGGTGATTCATTTTTTAGACAAATTTTTAAAAACATCATGCCAAGTTTGATCAGAGTATAGTTAGGTGATTGATTGAGATTACATTAAATTTTTGTATTCCTATTAATATTGAAAATTCATATCAATGAACATAGTGTCTCTTCATTTATTTAAAAAGTTAATAGTGAAGAGTGCCAGCTATATCCCTTTCCTCCTGGGTGATTTTAAGCAATTCACTTAACTAATCTTTTGGGTGAAGATTCAATAATTTAATCCATATAAAGCTTTTAGAAAAATGCACAGCACATTGTAATCACCTTATTGAACTATTCAACACTTTTCCTTTAGAACAAATGTGTGTAATATTTGTCCACAGAAAATAGAAAAATTGAGCCAGTCACCAATTATTTTCTCCACTAAGCACCTAAATGTCAATTTGCAGAACAGTGCAGGCAGGTCCCCTGTTTTCTAGGCTTTGGTTCCATGTTATACAGAAGCAACAGGTGTGCTCAGGCATCAGCAAGGTCTGGATTTGAGCTGCAGCCCTGCTATCCGTTGTAATCACGTCATCTGATCCCCTTCCTAGAAATAATTACCTACAACGTTTTTGTGAGAATTCAAAATAATAACATAATGTAATTATCTTTATGAGGCACATTAAACATTATGCTTTATTATCCCAACAATTCAAGGTACTGCCAGTGTCCCCATTTTACGATTGAGGAAACTGAGGCACAGGGAGGTTAAGTGACAATCTTCAGGTTATAAAACTAGCCAGTTCTCTCAACCACTATGCTACACAGCTTTTCATGTTTCCACAGAAAGTAAGTGGCAAAAAGAGGTGCTTAACAAGTGATACATCTTTGGGGTTTTTTAAATTTGTTATTGTTATTTTTCTTAATATTGGGTTATGACCTCAGCCCTGAGAAAAATTAAATATATACCAAAAGTGATCAAACTGAAGGAAAGGTTAACCTTGCTTTGTATCAGATCATGCACACCATATTGCTTTGTACTTTTTGACTAATTTCATGGCTGAAAAAAACAGGAACTGGGTAAATGGCCACAGTAGGTAACTTCTAAATCAGAGGGCTTCTGATCTCTGGTGCTGTGGTCTCTGTGTCTTAAAGACACAATTGTGGCTACTGCCAGTAGACATGAGCATTTTCAGTCCATGACAGAATCCATTAATGAATCTGAAAAACTCAATTGGAAAAAAAAATCCAACTCTACAATGTAGGTTCGTTGTATAGTTGAGTATCTTTAGTTTCCTGTTGCCATAGTATCTATACATAGAAGGAAGGACATAAACTAAGACATTGTGCTACTATCTACCATAAAGGTAAGATTTGGTTACACTCAGTCTTATATCAACATGCACGATTACTAGTCTTATTAATGGTGTTAGAGTTTTAACCTTGTTAAAAATAAAGCAACATAATTTATCATATTGACCTCTAACTGGACAGAATTTAATATTAATGAAGAGGCTCTAGATTGACACTTGGTAGTGGTGAATTTATTTTCTTTTTGTAATGGAGAAAGGCTATGGATGCTCTATGCCAAATATGCAGAACTTCATTCAAGGATTTGATATCATGTCAACAAAAGTTTTATGCACTCAACTAAGTTTTTATCATTTTGTCTTGATGGTTGCACATCATTTAGGCATGTAGCTGGGACTAGAAATTGGTCAAAATGAAATCCAAAATCTTTAAACCTTCAACTTACTTGAAATTCTGGTCAACTCCATTCTAATTTGGACTAAGGTCAATTTTATCGGAGGCTATGTTTGCAGAAACATTTGGATTTTGAGAACATAAAGAGTTGAAATCACTCAAACAAGTGGTGACTAAAATATGTTAACTCCAAAAAAAAAAAGAAAAACCAGAAACCATCTCATATGGATTTTTTAAAAAAACTAATGTTCCATTAATGTTCCAGATATGTTTTATAAAATAAGGGTAATGACTCTAATAATATTTCTGGCTGGGAAAGTGAAGCACAGGTGAACGTTAACGGGCCCCTCTTACATGTAATCTTGGAATTTCTATCCAGAAAAACCAGAGTTTCAGAAAATACAAATCTATTTTTTCAACATAAGTGTACAGATCTTTTGTTTGAAATAGCACTCTTTTTAAAAGCCAACAGAAGGTGACCAGTATATTATGCCTTACCAAGTTTAAATACAAGAGGCAAATTCTAAAGTTATTCTTTTGTCTACAAGATCAGGCACTTATAAAACTAAATATACATCTTAGACAACTATAAGCTGAAGCAACTGGAAAAGGATACCCTATCTCAGATACTGTAGCATGCCATTGTTCGATCAAGTCATTAATTTATAATATTTTAAGTATTTTCTATGTTGTGTCTTAATGCACCTGGCATCTTATTTCTGGCTTTTAACTGCTGACATGTGCTGGGAATAAAGTCTAAAGAGCCCACGATAGACAAGATGACTCCTAAACATTTTTCCTCAAAGGAGCATTCAAAATTAGAGCCCATCAGAGCACAGAAGAGTTTCAAGACCATTTTGGCCAATATCCATTATTTTTCACATTTTCCTAGGTTATATTTCATGTACTATCCAATTCCCTAAAGTGCTTACATCCACTTGGAGTTTTTCCAGAATCCCAAAGTTTCCATTAACCAAAATAATTTAGTAGAGTATGCCAAAATCACTTGCTAGCTCTCCTTTGCCTCCTTCAAGACAGCAATGACTAATAAAGAGAAAACTTCTTCCTATCTCCTCACTCTGTCCCTCTGCTCTCTCCTCTCCCACCTCCCTAGGACTTAATCCAAATTCTGGTGGTTTTTCTGTTTGCTTGTTTTCTTTTCATTTTTGAGACTGAGTCTCGCTCTGTGGCCCAGACTGGAGTGCAGTAGCACGATCTCGACTCACTGCAATGTCTGTATCCCTGGTTCAACTGATTCTCTGCCTCAGCCTCCCAAATAGCTGGAATTACAGGCATGCACCACCATGCCTGGCTAATTTTTGTATTTTTTGTAGAGATGGGGTTCAGAAAAAAAATTATAAATTTATTTTCAGGACTTATTTTCAGGACTAAAAACTAACTACCACTCACACTTTTGAAGATTTCACACAAATTATTTACATGTTCTCTTAAGTTTTCTGCATCAGTCTTCAAAAGTATATTAAGTCAAGTTTATAGTTCAGATGATCTTTTTCCCCCTAAAATCGGTGTGGGGGTGATGTTGATCATTCACACAGTACCTAGTATACATTATTTTTTATCAAATGTCAACATACCTGGAGGTTAAGTGTATAGATTTTACAGATCGATTTTCCTTGAATCCTGGATCTGCTACCTGTTTGGGCAAATTATTTAACTTTCTTAAATCTCAGTTTCTTTGTTTGCATAATGGAGAAAAACACCCATCTCATAAGGCCATTAGGAAAATTAAATGACAATCTATGTGTAGTGTTTAGCATCTGGAACATAGCTTAAATGAATGTTAGCTATTATTCTCATCATTTTCAAGAATGTCAGAAAAAAATCTTATTAATGTCAACACTTGATCCATAGTTAGGACTAATATCATCTCAAAAAATGTATTAATAGTTTAGCTCACATGAGTAACATAAGAACGTGGTTTCCAAGAAAGCAGGGACAATAGTTCATTTGTGCCTAATTCTGTCCCTACAGCCTACTATACACAGGCTAAATACTGACCTAGATAAAGTGTTCACTTGAAATACTTCATGTATAAAATAAATTCTAAACTACTTAATATGTCATCAAGGCCCTCATCGGTTTAACTCTGTAGAGCACATTGATGTTTGCTTCATCAGCATCATAGTTTACTTTCCCAATTTTATTAATATAACAGCCTGGCCATTTGTCAGGCTTGATTGTGCCCACAACTCTCAGGAGGAGACCTTTCTTGGTCTTAGACAATCAGTGTAATTCTACCATCCTTAGCACAGTTTTCGTTTAAGTCGTGGAGTATCAATCAGGTCTAAGCCAGTAAGAATAGAATTCCCTGGCTACTGGGCTGGTTTCAGGGATGAATATGTGATACAAATTGGCTAAACGAGAGTGAAGGACAGTACATAACTTTGACCGTTAGACTAAGAGAATCGCATTCTCTCTTGCTAGGCAAAAATGAAAAAAGTATAGAATGCTGTTCCTCTTGATAGCCCTTCTGTGACAAAGAAAGGAGCTCATTTTAGGAAAGCTGATGACCTAGAAGGCAGAGCAGACAGATACAAAACAACTGTAAGAAACTTTTTTTTTTAGTTAATACTGTTGAATTACTGCATCAACCCTTACCTGTAGAGAATCAATACATTTCTTTACTTTTTAGTCAACTTGAACATTCTTGCAGTTGTAGTTAAAAGTCTGTGAATGCCTATGTGCACCAATCAGTTTCCTAGTGTTTGCAAGTGGAGAGGCCAGAATCAGAGTTAAGGGTCAAAGTTTTCAATGAGATAAGATATTCACTCAGTGGGTAGATACATACCAAAACAAAACAAAACAAAACAAAAATCTCAAACCTGGCTGTATTGGTTCATTTAGTCCAGGGTCAGTGCAAACTGGTAATGTTAAGCATTACACAATCCTCTCTAGTTTAACTAAGTCTTGCTTAAAGAGCTAAAGGTTTAAGAGAAGAAATTCACTGGAGCACCTGTGTCA
Source organism: Piliocolobus tephrosceles (assembly GCF_002776525.5). NCBI lineage: Eukaryota > Metazoa > Chordata > Mammalia > Primates > Cercopithecidae > Piliocolobus > Piliocolobus tephrosceles. Next base: position 123,897,909 of record NC_045437.1, read on the forward strand.
ATTACCTTATAAAGGAAGGATGTAGTTTGAACGTCTACTCTTCTTTCATTCATTAAACAAATATTTATTCAATGCATTTTATGTGTCATGCTGGGTTCTAGGTGCTTGGATACGTTATCCAAAAAGGGACGCTTCAACATGAATATGATCAACTTTGGGTTGGTAGAGATTTCTCCTCACATGAAATGTAGCACACCAAAGTTAAAATAATTACGAAGTATTTTAAAATGTGAATGTGATTCTTTGGTTTTTGAAGAAGCCTCTTGTTATTCTGCTAAAATGGAAATATCAAATCATAGAGTTATTTGTGGAGGGGGTTCTTCAGTCATGGCAGCCATAGATTAAAGGAAATTTTCAAACAATTAGTTGAAGCAGAAGATCAAGATCTGTAACTCCATTTTGATTCTTACCTGGGGAAAGTTCTAAGCTGATTGCTGCTGTCATGCTCCCTTTCTTTCTTTCTTTTTTTTTTTTTTTTCTAAGATTGCTAAGAAGGGCAAGAAAAGAACCCATCTACATCTTCTCAACTTCTCAGACTCTCTTCCCTTAGAGAATGTATCATCTGGGCTCTCTTTTGAAAATCAAACTCAAACTATAAGGAAAAAATTAATAAATGAAAAATTTACTATATAATTAAATCTTACATGGAGAAAGGGGAATTGAAGATGAAACATATTTAAGACTTTAAATATAAGTTTGGAAAATGTGTTTAAAAAAAACCCACAGTTCCTGAAAAAAATTCTACTGATGCACCAACAACATTAGTTCATCATCAACAGAAATTTTTGGTTCTGTTTTGTTTTCTTCCCCATGCTAGCTTCTAACAGGAATGCTAAGCTTTTATTTTGAATGATTCTGGTTGCAAAGCAGCCTTTTGATTTAATCATTTCCTCTGGAAAGATGTCACTTATTTAACAAGGGTCTCAGTGTCATAGGGGAAAGCAGAAGGCAGGTCTAGGCAGAAAATAAATGCCAGTCACACATTGCGGTTCAGTTTCACATGAACAGATTTAAAATTGGACCAAATTGGTGTCTCTCAAACTTATATTTGTAAAAACAATTTCCTTCTAGTAAAAGCCCAAAGTCTGGTGGTTTTCTTTTTTTTTTTCTGATGTCCAAGATATTGTAGATTCATTGATGACATCTAAACAGTATTCCCCAGATGCAGAAATTGTAGAACAACATTAACATCATATCTCGATAGCTAAGTGCACAAGGTTTCTCTGGGAAATTTCACTCACATTGTCATGAACTAATTCTTAGGGAAATGGCTGTGGAATTTAACATGTAAAAAATGAGAAAGAATGCAAAATCACAGTGTTGGTAAAGAGGAATAGAAATGGTGTTCTCAAAGGTGGCTGGAAATGGCTTTAATTACTGTACAACTTTTGGAGCACAAATCTTCAGTAAATATCACAAACATAAAAAATAATCCATATTGGACAAATAATCTCACTTCTATGAATTTTTCCTAAAGAAAGAAATCAGAAAAGTGTCCAGACACATATCTATTTCCATCCAATGGAATAATATACAAAAGTGAAGATGAACCAACTATTGCTACATGTACAAACATGGATAAAACGTGTACAAACATGGACAAAACATGTACAAACATGGATAAAACATGTATGAACATGGACATACTGCGCTATGCATGAAAATGAATGAACATGGATAAATGAACATGGATAAAACATGTATGAACATGGACATACTGCTCTATGAAAGAAGCAAGTGATAGAAGAATACAGTGACATACATCTTCATAAAATCCAAAAGCAAGCACGACCAAACATCTTATTTATGAATAAATAATAAATAATTAATCATATTATTAATCTTATTCAATATCTTATTTATGAATAAAAATAATCATATTATTTATGAATTCAGCAAAATTATAAATGAAAGCAAAGTATCAATAATAAAAATTGAAAATAGTTATTAAATCTTAGGAGAAGGAGGCACACTCAAGGAAGAACCATCAATTGACTTAAAACTTGACATACAATTTTGGAAGCATCTGAGTATCTCAAACCTTTGATTTTTCTTGCATAGATGAAACCACTGCACTGACATGAAATATGCACTTAATAAAGTGGTTTTGAAAACCAACCTTGACATAGGAGATACTACCTACTAAAATATTAAGAGCGGACCAGGTGCAGTGGCTCACCCCTGAAATCCCAGCACTTTGGGAGGATGAGGGGGGTGGATCACGAGATCAGGAGATGGAGACCATCCTGGCTAACACGGTGAAACCCCATCTCTACTAAAAATACAAAAAATTAGCCGGGCGAGTTGGTGGACACCTGGCAGGAGAATGGGATGAATCAGGGAGGCAGAGCTTGCAGTGAGAGGAGATTGCGCCACTGCACTCCAGCATGAGCAACAGAGTGAGACTCTGCCTCAAAAAAACAAAAAAGAAAAAAATATTAAGGGGAAATAGATATAATAAATTTAAAGAAAAAAACCTCATGAGGAAAATTTCTGTTGGTGCTACAAAATGTTAGTTATTCCTCAACAGTTTTATTTTTCTAGCACATTATACAATGGTAAGTGCCCAGTAGAATTATTATTCTTGTTATCGGTAAAAGGTAAAAAAATTAAATATATACATAATGTAATGGAACATTCAATGGTTGTGGAAGCATTTTTAATAATATTTGTAATGAAAATGGTTCTTTTGTTTGTATTGTTCTATATTGTAGCTATAAAAGTTACAGGCAGATTTGAATCTAAATATGTTTCATATTATTAGTATATGTTATTTGAAAGACAGAAATACATGAAATCAAAGCATAAAGATATGGAAAAAGATTAAGATTTGGGGCTAAATGCTACATGTTTTAAAAGAAGAGATAAGTAACATGAACATTTTCAAGATAGTAACATTATTTAAAATAATCCTAGAAAAAATATAAAAAGCATATGAAATGGTAAATTAAGATAGAAATAAAATGGAGATAAAATTTGATTTTAAGACATAAATGTCAAGTTAAAGTGCAAATAAGTGAAATTATAATAGTAAGTATAAGTATAATTTCACTAAAATCCTAAATGATAATTGTACTAAGTAAAGTGGCAGTATACCTCGTCTCAAGAACAAGGACGAGGAAGGTGTAAAGATAACAAAAACTTGTTCAATAGTGAAAATGTCCATGCAATTTTGGAATGGTGTAAGATGAAAAGCTGAAAATAGAACAGGAATAGATAAAGGAAAGTAAATAATGACAAAAAGAAAAGGGACTTGAGAAGAGTCACAACTTCAGTGTAGCATGAAATTGAAACATGGCAAAAGGATAATATGAAATTCTGAAAAGGCAAATGACAAAAGTATAAAACCCCCTAAAATAGTTAAAAAAGAAGACAAAGATGAAAAGGTTTTGGGTGATTCTCAAGAATTAACACTGTGTCATTATCAGTGGAAACACACAAATGTGAACAAATGATTGAACTCTACAAAGAAAACGAATAATGAAAAGCTTGAGGAAGATTTTTTTTTTAAGCTGAATAAGGTGAGATAAACATCTTCGAATACCAAAAAGAAACACATGGCAACAATGCTTGCTTTAATGGTAGGTCAAAGAGCAATAGAGAAATTGCATAAATGCTTTTGAAAAGATGAAAGTGGAACAGAAAGCAGAAAGAAAACAGGAAAAAAAAAAAGCTTACTGAATGAATGAACTGCTGAGAGGGGTATATTTCTCAATTATTTATCTGCTTTCTGAAGTAAGTTGTTGAAACGATGTTGCAAAAAGTACTACTAAATTGGAAACGATACAAAACATGTATTTAAAAGTTTAAGAATTTTAAAAAATATGAGCAATAAGCAAATTCGGAGAATCAGATGTTCTGATTCTATATTATCCACATAATTTAGTCAACTTCATTCTAAATTTAGAATTTACATTCTAAAATTCTACAAAAGGATTGCTGAAATATTATTAAGCATGACAATTTGAGACAACCAGAATTTTGAACCAACACGTCACTGTCAGTGCTTGATGTTTCTAGTATACACTGGATATTTAAAATATAAAATAAAGTGCATTGTTGCTACTGTTAGGCAAAGACTACTCTAAACTACTTCATAGACCCTACCCCACCCTTGTATATATGATTGATGTTAAATTCCTATCTTGTTGTAACTATATTATGAGGTTATACAGAAACAGTAAAATAGAGGGAAATCTATGTCAACAAAAATGAGTAACATAAAAACGCACATTGGGAATCTATAGAAATGAATACACCAAAGGGATAGCCTATTTTTATCTGATAAACTATTCACACACCAAAAATAATAATAATAATAATAACATGGATAAATAGAAGCAGAAGATAAACCTGAGACATAATTACTGTGGAAAAGTATCAGAGAAGAGCTAAATAGGAAAGCAAACCTTTTGAAATTTAAATTTTCAAAATTCAAGGTAGAGTTTTTTTTGGATAGAACTTAGAATATACTGAAGTCAGTTTGGAAAGTTAACATTTTGAGATCCCAGAAATCAACCAGTAGAAAACTGCTGGGTGGCCACGGTGGCTTACATCGGTAATCCCAGCACTTTGGGAGCCTGAGGCAGGTGGATCACGAGGTCAGGCGTTTGAGACTAGCCTGGACAACACAGTGAAACCCTGTCTCTACTAAAAATACAAAAAATTAGTCAGGCGTGGTGGCGGGCACCTATAATCCCAGCTACTTAGGAGGCTGAGGCTTGAACTTGGGAGGCGGAGGTTGCAGTGAGCCAACATCACACCACTGCACTCCAGCCCAGACGACAGTGTGAGACTCTGTCTCAAAAAAAAAAAAAAAGAAAAAAACAAAAAAAAACTGCGTAAGGAAAGACCACACAAAGTTGGAAGGAAAAGAAAAGCAGAAGATCAAAATAAATGTGAAATATTATTTGAATTAATAAGAAAATCTGATAATGGAAAAGGAGAGGGTTGCTGAGATGATGCTGGGTTTATCTCCAAATATATACGTGAATCATTTTTCTCAGGTTCATAGAGGCTGTCTGGAGTTCATCAATGGGATGAGGTCAATGGGGTTACCAAAAGTAGTTGGTAAAAACTGCTAAAAGTCCTCCTCTAATTTCATAAGGCTTGAAGAAATCTCTATTGAGTAAACATAGGAGTTACCTTTCAAAATTTGCCTGAAGAGTTGGGTCAGACCATGTCTTTATAATTATTCCCAGTTATTTTCGATTTCCCCCAGGCCATTCGGGTACTGTGAACGGGGCTAGACCCCCAGTGGCTTGACTTTCATTCCATGACTTGTTCTGCTTTAATACCTAGAAAGCCAAGCAACAAGCGTGAAGATCATTCCTTAAGCCTTAAGTATAGAAAATTGTGTGTATGAGGAAACAAGATGTCCAAGACATGTGATTCTCGTAACTTATATTTAAAGCATTCTCTCGATTTAATTTGATCCTCACAACAATCTTGTGAGACATGTAAAGAACACTTCATTCTTATTATCCCAATATTTCCAATGAGGAAATAGGTTCAAAAAGGTAAGAAAGCTATTCAAGTTAATAAAATACATGACAGAAAGTTTAAAATCTAGATTTTTCTCTAGAACTTCAAAATAAGCCCTCCCAAAATAATAGCCTCCCAGTGGTTATCCTACCCTCTTTCAGAAAGCAGCATAGTAGATTATTAAAGAAAACATTTAACATCTCAGTTTGAGGAATTTGCATTTGCAGTATTTTAAAAGAATATAGAATTGCCGGAAGTGCGCATTTGATTGAAATCTGCATTACTAAGAATTTCATTCATGTATCTGGAATTTTACATTTTTCTTTTGCTTGGTCAAGAAGCTAAAATCCCAGGTTGATGTAATGATGGAACACTGGATGCCCCTAGTCTCTGCACCTAGCTCTGGGTCTTTCTTCCCCACTTTGCCATTTGAGTTCTCAATCACATGCTTTACATTTGGTACACATCGCCATGCTCTTGCAGGCAATTTTCTTATAGCACAAAGGATTTCTTAAAATGTTACAGTATAATCTAACAACTTTACACACTGTTTAAGAAATATAGAAAAGGGCAACTTGCTCTCATTTGCTTCTCAAATGCCAAGCCCATATACAGTAATACAGTTTTATGGAGTGTAGGGGTTTTTTTTCTTGGCATTAGACATTACATTACTTTTCAGTGGCATAAATTGAAAACAAAATCACATTACCTGACAAATTTTCAGCAATTTGCCAATACTAAATGTTACCAAGTCCATTAGTACTTGTATATTGAGTTTGCTTTATATGAGGTTTTTTTTCTCCCCTGTAACAGTGGTAGAAGAGGAAAGCAAAGTGAAAGAAAAACTAGTTTAATCTGTTAGCACAGAATGTAGCTTTCAATGTAAAAACAAAAGCCGTGTTTCAAATTGATAATTTTGTAAAACTCTAATAGAACATGTTTAAGAACAGGTTCCCAAATTACATATCTGTATATTTGGAGAATTTCCAGAGAGCTAAATAAACATGAAGGTTTTCCTGGAGACTTCTCTTAGATGACAATCCTATATTATTATTGTTATTACTATATTATTGTTATTTTTCCTTATTCGAATTCAACTTTTATCTTCATATGCTGAACTGTACTTGAATTATCAAAGACAATTTTGGATCTAGAATCTGTGTACTCCAGCAGAATGGTGGTGTCATTGATTAGAACAGGTTAATATTATATTATATTTGGATTAGGATGGAGTAGGAAAGCTGATGTTTTAAGATTCATAAGATGCGTGTTTTAAGACAATGGTGCCTGCAATCTGAATGTAGAGGAAATGGGAACTGTGGGTAATTTATTTTCTCTGTGCATTGCATTTGACTGACATTGGCTAGGTAAGACACAGCAGATACTCAATGTTTGTTATATGAGTAGATGGATACATAGATGTCAAGACATTCAAAATGATAAATTCCATTGGGTACCTGGTGAAAGCAAGGAATTAAGGTATTTTTTTTTTTCTTTGTTATGATGCTAGACAGAAGTTTTAGGAATGGCCCACTGCAAGTTTTAGAGTAATCCTCAGCTACCACTCTGAGAAAAAAGGCAAATAAAATAGTTCTGATGGTAATGTCCTAGCAACCATTTTCACTAGATGCAAATCAAATGATTTAACCTGTATTATTTAACAAGGCCTGTATTACTTACCAGTCCTAGAGAGTGAAAACCAGGTATTTTAATGGAGGAGCTGTAAAAAATGCCCTCCAAATATAGAAGAGATCTATTGTATATTCTGAATAGGTTCCATAGGAAAAACAACGTTAAAAAAGACTTGAGAAAATATTTAATAGTTCAAGTAGAATATATGTGTTAATATGAGCCATAGTCGTCCTCTTGTTTCTTTTTTTTTTTTTTTTTTTTTTTTTTTTTTTTTTTTTTTTGAGATGGAATTTAGTTCTTGTTGCCCAGGATAGAGTGCAGTGGTGTGATCTTGGCTCACTGCAACCTCTGCCTCCCGATTCAAGCGATTCTTCCACCTCAGCCTCCCGAGTAGCTGGGATTACAGGCACACGCCATCATGCCTGGCTGATTTTTTGTATTTTTAGTAGAGACGAGGTTTCATCATGTGGGCCAGGCTAGTCTCAAACTCCTGACCTTAGATGATCCGCCTGCCTCAGCCTCCCAAAGTGCAGGGATTACAGGCATGAGTCACCACGCCCGGCCGAGCCATAGATATCTTCTAAGAGTACATTTTATTTTGGATTTTTAGGAGCTTAGTCTCTTCTTTGTTTTTTTTTTTTTTATTTAATACTATGACAATTTTAAAGCAACTTCCTCAAATACTTTGATTATATAAATGCAAAAAACAGGACATGATATTTTTGGACCAGGTTTTTTAATTTTTAAAGAGAAAATGATATTCATATCTTTACACAATTAATCAGTAAGTGAGTGAACTAGATATCAACAAAGGTCCAGCTAATGCTTCAGGAATGGGTACTAAGACACTTTGATATATTAATAACCTAATATAATACATGGCTTATTATTACAGTTTTATATCAGAAATAAAACAAACACAATAAATAAATTCTTCCTGGGATGGAATCTGTAAATTAATCTGTTCAGTAAGCCTATTGCTTCAAAGAAGTAAAGTGTAATTTTTTAATTGTTTTAAACAATGGTGTCTGTATCTTTTCCTTTCAAAAATGTTAATTGACATAAACTAATTATAGTTTTTCTGTATTTTCCTCTTTGTGCTCAAGAAGTTTCTTTATTCACTTCAGGGAGATCATTTTCTGATTAAAAAGAAAAATCCCCAAACTGGTTGATGAATGCCAAAGGTGAGAGATTAGAAATCCCAGCAAATTCTCATCAGAAAATACTTCTAGTTGTGACAGGTGGAGAAACCTGGCTTGTACATGGGGACATAGTTTTCTTTTTAACAAGGTTATCATGGACACAGTTAAGTAGTCCAGGTTAGAGGAGATGTATAAATGTTAGAGTCTTTTAAGAATGGCTTGTTAAGGCCACAGGGTCACACAACACTATTGAGGGTAAAAGAAAGTTTTTTTCCTGAAAGGAAAGGGTTTCCCACCATCAATCATCTTGGGGAAAGTGTTAATCCCTAAGCTGAAATCAATGACAAAATGTCAGACCTTAAACAATAGTAGGAGAGAAGTCAGCCTGACTGGGAAGGTGCCAAGAACCATTCCTGTGGCTGTAGGAAATCTGTGGCAGGCCATGTGCGTGCAAGCCAGCAAGTGGATCTGAAAGCCAGCTGGGCGGAGATCCTTATGCAGATCCTTATGCAGGGCTGATCATCTATTCTGAGTAAAGTGAGACAGGAAAAAGCAGTGGGTGCTCCCCTGGAGCCTGGGAGGTGGTACTAAGTAGGGCTCTTTGAGGAGGTCTGCTGTGTCCAGGGAAGCAAAGTTCCTAGCAACAGAGCCAATGACATAGCAGCCAGATGGTAGGCCAGGTAGAGAACTCTGTGAAGGACCTTTTCCTGAGCATTTGATTTGTGCACACTTATTCTACAAAACATTCAGTTGTGGCTAAGATGTAGGGAATGTGGGAACTATTGCCAGGAGTTAGACCAATAGAGACTTATGCCACAATTGCTCGGGTTTACAAAGGGAAACACGGTTTTATTTGGTTACAGAAACCAAAGCCCTGAAAGACTCCTTAAAGAATTTGAGCCCAGATTCTAATAGCTCACTAGCAAGGTCACTCTATCTTGCTGATTTGCATAGTTCCTTAGGTCAGTGCTACCCCAAATATGGTCTGCAGATGGGCAGCGTCAGCATCAATCGGGAGCTTGTTAGACATGCAAATCATCAAGCCCAGCCAAACTTGTTGAATCAGAATCTCTGGAAAATCCACCTCTAAACAAGTTGCCGGGGCCATTCTTGGGGACGTTAAACTATGAGAAGTACTGCCTCAGACAGCACAGCATGGTGGTAGGTGACTGCATTTGAATCCTGGCTCTACTACTTACTACCTTTGACTTTGACCAAGTTGCTTAACCTCACTGTGCCTCGGTTTGTTCATTTGTAAAAAGAGAGCAGTAACAGTACCTATCTCAACGTTGTCATGAAGTTTGTTCTAAGGGTCATTTTAGAAAGTAAATACAATGATATGTATGATGTGCTCAAAACAGAATGTGGCATGTAGGAAGCACATATAACTATGTAACCCCTTCAAGAAGTAAGTTCCCAGTTTTCAAAGTACCTATTCTCATTGCCTTAGCAGCTGTAGAATTCATTTTCCTGAAGTAGACAGCCATTGCTTCAATCTTTTCTTTGTTATGATTAAGGAGAATGTGGATCTGTAATGAATTTCTTTCTTACAGTAGATACTCTTAATTTTTCTTTTTCTGTTTTTTATTTTTGAAACAGAGTCTTGCTCTCTCGCCAGGCTAGAGTGCAGTGGTACGATCTCGACTCACTGCAACCTCCACCTCCTAAGTTCAAGCAATCCTCCTGCCTCAGCCTCCAGAGTACCAGGGATGACAGGCGTGCACCACCATGTCCAGCTGATTTTTTTATTTTTAGTAGAGACGGGGTTTCACCATGTTGGCCAGGATGGTTTCGATATCTTGACCTCGTGATCCACTGCCTTGGCCTCCCAAAGTACTGGGATTACAGGCGTGAGCCACCGTGCCTGGCCAGTTGTTTTTTCTTATAATTTTTACAGCTGATTTTGAAATTCTGGAATATCAGTATAGATATACAGACATGTAGTTATTTTATTCAGAAGACACTAATAGAATTATACATATATGTGTCTGTGTATATATATTGTTTTTTTCAGGAATGTATTTAAAACATTTTTTCAAATAAAATTTTGAGTATATAATATATATAACCTGAAGGTCAAAAAGTAACCACTCCATATGTCCAATCTTTATTTCAAAAGTATAGCCCTGACAACCTTCACATAAATTTTCTGTCATCGCCAGGGACCATGCACTGACAGTCATGGAATGCCATTATCTTTGGTGAGACTGCAGTATTAACAAATGCGTACAGGAGTCTTACATTGTAAAGTTGCATCTAAGATTTGGAGACATTCCTTTAAGTCAAAACATTGCTTCTAGGAAGTTCCCATAAGAATGCTAAAATGTCATCTAGTAATTTTAAAAATTATAATTAAAGAGTATTTGATCAAATAAAATACCCATAACTTAGCATAGAATTAAAACTTCGAAGACATGGGATAGAACAGAGAGAGGTTGAATGTGTGAGGTGGGGAGGACATCGGGCATGCCTGCAGAGGGTAGGAAATCCTGAAAGCTCCTAAGAGATACTGAGATGGGTTGCTGAAGTGCTTGCATATTGAGGCATTTGTGGCTATAGATGAACTTGCCTACTGACAATTCTTCTCTGGACAGAATTCTTTCTTTTCATCTATCTCTTTCTCCAAATACTTAAACTTTCCTTTCAGGATCAGTACTACTTAAAAGTAAGCAGAGAAAAATCTCACTTTCTCCCTGCTTTTATATTCCTATGACAAGGCATTTGTCAGCACCTGTGGAATAGCCATTGTTACTGGGACCATAGCTTTAACATAATTATGGATTTCAACCCACTCTTTACAGTTTCCTAGGGGAGTTAAATATGGTTCAAGAATATTAAGTGGCTCCAAAAAATAAAATGAATTGTACGAAAAGAATCATAGTTTCCAAAAAAAAAAAAAAAATGCACTTCTAAAAATATTTCCGAAAGTGCAACCTTCATTGATTTTTAAGCAGCTTTATTTCTTCTTCAAAAGTGCTGGGGAAAAAGTCAATTGGTTCTCTCTGTTTTATTTGACTTTGCAAAGTAATGCTGATTTGAGAAAAGTCATCACAATTGCCTAAAGTTCTGTGAAATAATGATGTGGTGTGGCTTCTACTTAATGACCCCAGTATATTTGTAAATCAGAAGATTTATTCCAGAAGTTGTTACATAAATATCAGCAGGCTAGATTTCTTTCATTTATTTTGCATAATTACACTCAAAATGGATAGTTCTAGCATTTTAAAGCCAACTCAACTGCTTGCAGGAGAATGTCTTTATATTCACGGAAACATCAGCATATCACAAAGACATGTCTTGGCAGGTCTAAATTATTTTGGATATCTACTTACCATCACAAATGAGAATTAGGGAAACCATAACTCTGTATGGATAGAAGGCATAAAAGCAAAATGGCACCTGACTAATAAAAAGTGTCCTCTAAGTGTCTATAGTTCATGTTTCCAAGAGCTTTCACTACTCATTCTCCAAAGAAATAAGAGGGTTAATCTTTGGGAAGATATTTTCACAGAACATCAAAAGACAAATAAGTATAAGCAACTCATATCCAAAAAAAATGTTTATAAAAAGTGCTTTCTGCATTTCTTCTGGCCCCGCCCCATCAGCTCTCACTCTCATAGATATGTAGCCCCTTCACAATTATATCTAATCCATAGAAACGTAAGTACTTTCCACCTATATGGGCCTCTCCTATCCCAGTGATGTTTTCCTTGAATTTCTCTTTGTGAAACCAAACTTTCAGTCAGTTTCTTAAGATTTATAAACCTGATTCTAAGGCAGATTCATATGACCCAACACTGCACTTAGATTCTCTCCATTTTCCTGTTATTTTTCAGAAGGCCATAGACTGCAGGATCTAAATTGAGATAGTTTGTTAAAAAAAAAAAAAAAGCATACATTTTCTCTAAAAGCCAAATTATTTTGTCTTAAATAAATGCTAAGTTCCATTTTCCCAACAAAAGCTAGATGGAGAGAAGTAATCTTTGCCTCCTTGACATCAATATTTGCTCAGTGATTTGCCGATGACAGAGCTTGCCATATGGTTCTAAAATTATTTAAACCCATTACTGATTTAAAATAATTTTCTGAACATTTTTTTTTCTTCAGCTTGTCCATAATTTTGTTGGCCTTGTTCTAAATTCTTAGGCTGAAGTGCTTTCACTTACCAAAGAATACTGTGCCCAGGGACCACGGCTCCAGGCTTCTTTCAGACCACGTGGTACTGAAAGTTTGGGAAACATCTAAACATTTTCCTAGTGCTTAATTTCAAACATACATCTCAGAAAGTGGAAAGTCAGGTGTTTAATACAAATTCACTATCAAGTAAAACTCAGTGAGAAAATGGTGTTTTCAATGGTTTCCAAGAAAATACTTGTAATGAAGACCCCTTTGGTCGCACAGTACAACCCAATCTCTCCCTTGAATTTTTTCTTACCTAAATGCATTGCTTTCTGAAATGTTTCTATAGATGTGTCCACCTATTATGTTAGTAAAACACTGAAGATGCAGAAGTCAAAAGAAGACCTTGAAAAAAATATTTAGTGCAGGATTCCTTAATTATTACTGAATATAAATGATTGGTTTCATATTCATAATGGAATCAGTTCACCTAAACCTGCATCTAAAAGCTTCTGTTTAATCAAATTTACTGGATTTTTGATGCATTTCCTGACATTCCAGGATGATATTTATGTTTTGGTTGGTGTAAGGTATGTTAAAGTCTTTTTTTCCCCTTAAGTTTATTCAAATGAGCGGGCAGAGACTATTTTATATTAGTAATTGGTACACGAAATGTGAGTATGCTTGACAATTTCTGGATTGGCTATTTTTCTTCCTGATGGAATTAGAGGTGAGCAGTCTGCTTTCTGGTACCCTGAATGAATAGCAACATAAATATCACAATGGCAGTTGAATGCATGCAATTGATTTTTGCTTCAAGAGTCTACTGTCATCACACATTTCCACTATGAGGGTTAGAACATGTATTGGGTTTCAGAAAATGTCTTGCATTAATACATTGGATATCTGGTTTTCTTTCCAATAATGCAAGTGATCACATTATAAGAGAGGAAACTGATTTTTATCTTTTATTTTGCTATCAGTTAAGTAAAGATGTTTATTATGTTTTAAAACTCAGGGAGTAAGGTGAAACTGCTGTGATTATGTGCTTAAAAAAAGAGTTTCATAATATTTCTTTGTGAGGATTCAACTTCAGTGAAATTCTTATCTACTGAAATTTGGACAAAATACTGGCAAACAACCGGTTCATTCAGTTGTGGAAAAACAGTAACTTGAACATTTTAGGCCACCTTCTATGAATGCAGTCCCACTGTAAGAAACTCTTCGAGGATGATTGGTTTCAATGTAAACAGGATATGTTTCCTGAATTTTCTATTCTAAATTCTGCAGCCCAAGTTTTATGTACCTCATGGCGGCTTCCCAACAATAGATCTTTGTGATGATTTCACAACTAGTTCCTCATAAGTAGCACTTGGAAATGCTAAAAAAATATTATGGGCTCACAATGTGTGCTGATCAGGGGGAAGAGCTAAAGTTTAATATGTCCTCATTAAGAAGATATGATCTATTTACCCACATCTGCCATTACTAGGAAAACTCGTTGTTTAAAATGCAGGCTGTTGGTTTATTTCATTCTGTGCCCATAGGAAGCATTATTTCAACATGTCCAATAAATTACAACAACCCTATCTTCCTCAGATTATTATCTGTATTACTGTTGGTAAAACTGTGAAAGAAAGAAAGCAAATGGGTCCATTCTTATCTCTCTCCATTTACTGTTCCCATGATTAACAACCAGAGTAACAGATGCAAATAAAGGCCTTGTCCCTGAGGGTGTTGTCCACACAATAGTTTAGATAATTTAGTAATATTCATAAAAAGGCTTCTTGGGTAACAATCCCAGAAGAATCTATAGCAATATTATTAATTCTTCTTGGCATATTTTGTCCATATTATGGTCAATAATGGCTGGTTTCCTGCAATATAAATTGAGGAGAAATATAGTCTGGGTTCCTCTCACACATCCAAAAGAGCTAGTCAGGAAACTCTACTTTTATTATATTACCACTGCCCATTCTGCTTCTACAAGCTTCCTTCCTTGAGAGTTTACAATACAATTTTCTCTAATTCTGTTTCCTCTTATACTTTCAAATATGGAAAAGGCTGTATGCAGAAATCCACCTACTTAAAGGCCTGATCTCTCAAAGTGGAGAGAATTGTTTATGATATAAGCTTTTAACATAAAATTGGAAGTAATGTAGTATTTACTCATAACACTGGTATACAAATCTATTTATGAAGGTAAATAATCTCATTTGGTCTTTTAAGACATTGACATGGAAGATTCATACATCTATTTTATAATAAGCTAATTGTATATAATTATGGATTAATAATGGATAGTTATTATTTAGACTGCCAATTTTGTTGAGTAGTTTTAAATTAGCAATTGACACCTTATCCTTATATATTTATTAATAATAATAATTAAAATTTATAGTGGATTATGTTATACAATTATGTTATATCATATCTCAAGTAAATATTTTCATACAAGTTCTGACAAATCAAAGCAGCAAACATAATTATTAGCATTAAATATTACCATGATTTTATATACATTATAATATAAACTATAATTCAAGATACAATTATTTGGGAAAGGCAATCTGGCAGGTACAGTCACAGTAATATTGTGTGCATCCTATGTCTTCTGAAAGTTCAATTATTAAAAATATTTAGTAAAACTATTCATACAATTTTGTAAAGATATATGAGCAAGGATGTGTGTCAAAGCATTCATTGTAGAAGGGAAAATATAAATACATATGAATGTCATCAATAAAGGTACTGTGAAATAAATTGAGCCATCTAGACTATACAATATATGTGAACATGTGGGAGTAAATGTGTGGAGGTACTTATACATAAAAATATATATGTATACCCATATATTTTGGCTTAACAGTAAGCAAATACCATATATATAAAATCAGATATTAGTTATAAAACATTAAGTGTGAAGCATTAACATCATGATCAACTTAACCTTAAATCCCAACAGCTTAAGTAAAACGATTCCCCAAGTGTGTGCTATGCTTGGTAAGAAGCAAGCTCACATAAGTCACCAAATACTGTGCTACTGCTATCCTCACCAGAGTATATCTAGATAGTGAGTTCTCACTTTGGAAGAATACCTTTCCTAAAAACCTGAACAGGGAAATACTCTTTGATTCTAGGAATATAAAATATGAAAGCAGATTCTATCATGTCCTGGGAGCAAGCATGTTTTGGTATATAAAAAATTACCCTTAGTGAACTTCTTCTTCTAGCCAAGATTCAGTAATGGATACCAGATATACCCTCCCTCTAGACACATCCCCCCAAAATAAGCAAAATATATGAAACAATAGTTTTTAAGACATTGGATACCAGGTAATAAAGTGAAGTGTTTCCTGGAAGAAAGGTGAGCCTGACAAATGCCCCAGCTTACTGCTTTGAGAAAGGCTCTAGCTGTAGCATAGAGAGAACCCAGGCCAAGCCCAGCAGAATCCTGGAGTTATGGAAGTTGTTCTCTGAGAATACAAAGAGATTAAGGAAGATAGAGTTGGCAAGTTAAAGTACTGTAGACAAGGTAGCTACACAGAGGGAAAACTCCATAGTCTCCCTTAAGTGTTCAGCAGAGTGCTGATTTGTGTGCAAATGCAAGAAAACTAGCTGTGGCCAGGAAAACAACTAGAAGTATTGGAGAAAACAGTTCCCAGTGTTCACAAAGGAATGAAAAGTGTCTATTCCCACAAGACAGACTGTAAAATAAAGTTCAAATTTCACAGGGAATTAGGCAGAGTATTCAGAAGAGTTTGCTTCTATAGTGCAAAATAATTAGCCCTAGAGTAACAAACCATACCCTTGATAGTTTCCTTAACAAACCTTTAAAAGAGAGATGTGAAAGAATCAAGCTGTTTCTGAATAACTTAGCTGCATCTCAGAGCAAAGCTCAAAGATATATATAGGGATACAAAAATATCCAGTACTCAACATGATAAAATTCAAGATGTTTGACATCCAATAAAAAGTTAATAGGCATGCAAAAAAATCAGAAAATATAATCCATAATGAGAATAAAAGTCAATTAAAACTGTTAAAATAATAAAAGTCAATTAAAACATAGATGTTGGAATTAGCAGATGAGGACATTAAAATATTTATCATACACTATATGTTCAAAATGGTAAGTAGAAAGATGAAAGACAAAAATAGTCCTACATCAAAGTTTGAGACCAAAAACTACAATGTCTGAGATAAAAACTACACTGAATTGTATTGACAGCAAATTGAATGCTTCAGAAGAAATGATTAATAAACCTGAAAACAGAGCAAGAAAGCTATGAAAAACTATATAACATTTTTAAAATATTTAAAGATGAGCCTAAAATCCATGAACTGTGAGAAACAAATATAAGTAGACAAATATAAGTGCAACTGGAATCCTGGAAAGAGGAAAGAGCAGAAAAACATTTAAAGAAAGAATTACCAGACATTTCCAAGTTTGATGAAAGTTTCCAAATTTGATACAAGAAGCTCAATATACTCCAAATACAAGAATCACAAAAATAATCACACCAAGGCATACCATAAAAAAGATAACATTCTAACATTCAATGTTAAGAAAAAACTCTCGAAATCACCAAAAAAAAAAAAAAAAAAAAGAGAGAGAGAGATCATTACTTACAGAAGAAAAAAGATAAGGAGGACAACAGATTTCTTCTTGGAAACAATGCCAGCAAGAAGATAGTGGAACAATATCTTTAAAAAATTGAAAAAAATCAGCCTGGAATTCTATGCTGAACAAATATGCCTTTCACAAAGAAAGGTGAAATAAAAACTTTTAAGCATACTAATACTGAAATAATTAATTAACAGGAGATCCATATTACAAGAAATGTTAGAGGAAGTCCACAGGCAAAAGCAAAGCAGCACCAGATGGAAATGTCTATCTACACATAGAGAGGAAGAGCATTTGAAATACCTTATGCAATGAACTCCATCATTCTTTTATAAATGAGGAATGTTCAGCAACTTGTCCAGTATCATACCACCAGTAAACAAAAGAACTGCGGTTAAAACTTATAAAGCTTTTCTAAGACATAGAAGTGGATCAAAGGATTATGCTAGGCATATTTCAAATTTCCCTCCTTCAAGAAAACAATGTAGAGAAATTGCTTTCTTTATTTCTATCCCTTGAAATGAACATTTCTGGGGGGTCAATTCCAGTGCATGAGATGATTCAGAATTCATGTAGTTATGTTGATTTTTTCCTTAATCCCCTGAGGTTTGCCTGATTAATGACTATTTGGATAATTTATTTAATATACCTTTAACTGTCTTTGTAAGAAGATGTACATTAATTTTATAAATGTAAAGTCTCTGTTTAGAAGACCAAAATGTCTAGCACAATGTTGAATACACATACAATAGCCATTGAATATATTTTGGACTTTGCTATTAGACTGTTAACTATTTGAAGCACTATGTTTATTTATTTATTTTTTAAATTCCTGGTTCAATTCCTAGAACTTAGCTAACACTCTATAAATATTCATTAACCAAATTGGTGAATTACTGAAATGAAATTAGTGGAATGGAATTACTAAAAAAAAATAATTTTCTGTTTTTCTCAGTAGATTCAACAGATCACATAATGAATGCTCAATAGTTTCCTTTACTCTTTCTCAATTCATTTCTTCCCTCTTATTCTTCCTCCTTTTTTTCTTTCTCTTATTTATTCTTGTGAAGAAAATACAAGAAAAGTATATATGTTTTAATCTGCATCTGGTTTTAAAGAACATCGGATGGTAAAACTTTCTCTAGCTTTGCTTGTTGAATAAGGAATGTGCTAGTCATGTGATATGTGTATCCTGGTTTCAAATCTCATGGTAAACTAATAAATTGCTCTTTGAAATCACCAAAAAATTTTAACACTTCAGTCTTGGATTATTTTAAATTAAATTACAAGTGCAGGAGATTTTTATAACTTATGGTAGAGTTACTAAGTTTTGAAAAAAATTTCCCAAGCCTTTTTTGGAAGCAGGATAATTCTCTCTCAAATAAAGGAATGGAGTTCAAAATATAAATAATTAAGGGATATTAATTCAAGTTGCTTTTTATTTGATAATAATATTTGTCTAAAACATTCCCTCTGCAGAGCTGTTGGTCATTTCTGAAAAATGAAACAGGTCATCACCACCTTAGTTTTGCCCAATGTAGTATGTAGGCTATAAGCTTTAGAATAATAGAGGATGCTTCTTAAAAATATAAAACCTCATGTTTCTCTCCCTGTCTCTCCCCACTCCCAACTGAATTAAAGTCTCTGTGATTAAGAACTAAGAATCTATGTTTAAAACAAGCTCTTCAAGGGCGTCTTACATGTTCAAAGACTTTAGATCTTATTAGCAACTAACTAATGCTCATGTGTCAGCATGGCTTTTTTGCTGTTGTAAGCAATAGAAAACCCAACATCTATTGGCTCACAAAAGTGCAAAATCAAGGGACTGTTCTTGCTGTAGAACAAGGTGATAGAGGGCTCAAACAGGTCCTGGTTTCTGTTTCCCAATGTCTTATTATCCTTATATAAAGCTGATTTCCTTTTCTGTCAGGCTTTTCCCTTGTGGGGGCAAGTGGGCTGCATTTTCTCCAGATTATTCATATTCTCACAGTAAGTGGAAAGGTAAAAAAACATAACAAAAGAAACCCTGATATACCCTGATATGAGCTCATTGACTGCATGGCCAGGCCCGAGTTACCTGCCTAACCCTCCAGTGAGAGATGGATTTATTTTCACTGGAAGGACATGATGGAGAGAATAGTCCTCCAGATAGAAACAGTGATATATTTACAAGAGGAGTGAATATGTGATGAGTGGGAGAACTCTATGTGTGTATGTTTATGCATAATATATAAATATATTATAATACATAATAGATATAATATATATTATATAAATATGTTATAATATATTATATAAATATATATTATATACTATATAAATATATTATGATATATTATATAAATATATACTATATAATATGTATGATATATAAACATATATTATATATTTATATTATATATTATATACAAATAAATATATATTATATTTATATTTATATTTGTATTTCTATATACACAGAAAGACAGAGAGAAAGACAGAGAGAGATAGAGACAGAAAACAGGGACAGACAAAAAAAAATGACACAAAGACTGCCAGGTTCTAAGAGCATAATATATAGAGACCTCTATGCTTTTTCTCTGAGGAAAATATAGGGTCCACCTTTTGTACTGTATCCTTTTCAGGAGGTCATGAATGATTTCAGCATTACCTTGGGAATTAGTTTGGAACTGTAAAGCAATTCCAGTGACCCAATTTTAACTTCGGACCTTTTCTTTTAGAAGAAAATAAGTTCCTTGGGGTATAGACGATTTTGGGGACCTTGCTGAACCCCCCAGTTGAAAAAATTAAGAAAAGGGAGTTAGAAAAAAATGATAAACCAAATAGAAAAAAAAAGAAAAATGGAAAATGAAAATCTAATATACCAGATGAGAAGAGATGCATCATCATAGTAATTTCTTCTCCACAATCTAATTACATTTCCCAGCTGTTTTTCCTGCCAATATCAATACAATGCTTTCTTTGAAACTGAAAAATTATTTTGTAAACTGAACCAAAGCAATAATAGACTGTTTCTACAAAGGAAAACTGTAGAATTAGTTTACCTAATCTCAATTGTTGCAGTTACTAGAGCATTTTGGCTTCTTTAGCTGGCTTCCAGGAGAACTCTGATCTAAATTTCCTTTGTGTTCATATGTTTTTTGGCCTCCAACTTTTTGAAATGTATGGCCAACTTTTCCCATTTAAAAACAATGTACGTTGTTGGTTTGGGTGTGGTGGTTCATGCCTGTAATCCCAGAATTTTGGGAGGCCATGGCGAGTGGATAACTTAAGGTCAGGAGTTCGACACTAGCCTGGCTAAGATGGTAAAACTCCGTCCCTACTAAAAATACAAAAATTAGCCAGGCATGGTGGTGGGCACTTGTAATCCCAGCTACTCGGGAGGCTGAGCAGAAGAATTGCTTGAACCCGGGAGGCGGAGGCTGCAGAGAGCTGAGACTGAACCACTGCATGCTAGCCTGGGAAACAGAGTAAGATTCCATCTCAAAATAAATAAATAAATAAAAACAATATACACCTTTCAGTTATATTTAGCTAGCTCAAACTACCAACTGGGTCCAGTGAGCAAGTTAGAGTCTAAAGTTGAAAAACAGGCAAAATATAAAAATAATGGCATTCATTTAAAATAACTTATATATGTTTATAAATTTTCCAGTGTCACATTGTGTAAATTGTTGCTATTATATCACTGAAATAGGTTCAAATCGACAGAGAGACTTCTGAGGATCTCTTCAAATTTTGGAATGCTATTAAGTAATCCATGTCAGTTTTGTCCAATTTAATCCATGACCAATTTTATATTTGGTCCCATCTGGAAATTTTGGGAGTGAATAAGGCCTAGAATCCTGGCCTTAGGGATTTTGGCCTACTGATGAGGCAAATGAGAAACGAAACAGTGTAATAGCTGTCACAATAGAAGTATGCATAGAGTATTTCAGGAGTACACATTAGTGCCACTATGTTCTGATGGGGTTCTGGAACTCGGTGAGAGCACCCCCTAATATGAATGAAGAAGGAAATTAGAAATTAAATTATTTTGACAGGAGAAAAAGGCATTTCCCTTAAAGAGAACTGCATGTGCAAAGGCCTGGAGGGATAAGTAAGTATAGTTCATTCGGTAAAACAGAAGTCGTGCCTTATGTCTGGAGTTCGTGGTTCCTAACATCTTAGGAGATGAGATTTGAATGGAAGGTAGTGGACAGATTACAAAGACTTTGACTATCCTGTTGGATTTTCTCAAGATGGAAATGAGAAGCCAGAAGGAAATTAATAAAGAAAGTAACAATGCTGTTGATCATTTCCTATGCATCATGCATTGTTGTGTTAATGAATCCTTACAACTTTATTGTGAGTAAAACTGAGGCACAGAAGCTCAATAATACTTCCTTATAAGTCAACCTGAGAAAATAATAACCTTCAGTCAGTAAGTACTGTGATCAATACTAAGACTCATTCTGTGACTAGGAGATTGAAACCATGTTGTTCCAATATACTGCAAGGGAATGATTATATTTTAGGTAGAAATATAAGTATTATAGATTTGTGAAGGATAAACTGAGAAGAAAAGCCTGGACACAAAAACATGGTAAGAATAGAGACTAGAGATCATCAGGAATTAAATGGAGGGACCTGATTGCAGTGTACATAGAACAGAATAAATGAATTCCATAAATAAAGAAGTGAGAAAAATTGGCAAGAAAATTTGTGAGAGGAAAGATTCTATGATGACTCCCTGGCTTCTTAAGCGTTATAGTGTCAGCAACCAGGAGGGAAGTCAGTAGGAAATAGGCATTCTGTTTACTAATTCAGAAAATACAGAAAGAGAAACAATGTTTGAGGGAGAAAGTTTATAAGTTCAATTTTTGATATAGTGAATTGAAATTGTCTGGATATCCAGGAGGTTAGGCTAGCAACATGTTTTTAATGAATGTTTCAGCGTTTCTCTAAGTTATGGCTCATCACACTGAAGAAGGAGTGAGAATCTTTCTTTGAACTGTTCTCTTTCCAATTCAAGTTGTAACCAAAATCAATCTCTTAGGACCCCACCTAAGTTCTCACGCCTGCACTTTTCTCAACTTGGCTTATCACAAAAAGATAAATCTTCTCTCACTTCTGTTCTTGAAGACAGCATGAATCATACTCAGTGGGGAAAATGCAGCATTGGGAGTCTTAAAAGGTTGCATTCCTCAACTCTCCCATGTCCACTTTCCAGTGACCTATTCTCCTTTGACGTATATTTAAAAATAGGAGAAGACTCTTCCTCTCCATCCTTTTAGTTTGAAATTCCATCTTATTAAAGAGTCTTTTAAGGAATATTTACTATTTTTCAAAAACTAGATAACAGCAATCCACACTTTTATGATTTTAGTGCCTCCTTAAGAGAAAAATATTTTCATTATTTCCTCAACATTAAACAAAATAATTGCCTTTAGGTTAATTTACGTTCAGCCTTGACAAACCTGTTAGGTTTATTGGCGACTCTGGATGACAGATGTTTTCATTGCTACAAAATGTGTCCTCATGTAGTTCACTTTCAGTGTACCTCTCAAACGCAAATATGATCCACCTTTTCTCTAAAATTTAATAATCTCGCATGGTGCCCATTGTTAATAACCAAAGTTTAATAGCAATTAAATAGTTGGAACTTTTGGTAGTTCCAGCTACGCTTTCAAATATTCCACACGTTCCCTCAAATATACCACATTCTGTCTCATGTTTTGTCCTTTGCTTAAGTTACCACCTCTGTTGGAATTTCCTGCTCAGGCAACACACATACGTTTATCCCACTGGCATTTCGTACTTAGCTAACAAAGTCCAATTTAAATGTTAATTGACAGTCTCTCTCTGTAGTCTTCCTTGATCCACTTTAGCAGAATTAATTGCCTCGTATTCCAACATCACATTGTATGTATCTCTATTATACTTTGTCTTATACTGTGTTAAAACTTAGGGTTTCCTAAACTGATATTCTCAGAGAGGGTCTTAGAATTATTTTTGAAAATGTTTTGAGTTTATATTTTCATTTCAATAATAATTTAAAACAATAAATATCAGCATATTCTAAATCATCTGGTTGAGCATTTATAAGTTAGTGCTATGGCACAACTTAAATGTTGGTTTGCATTTGCATTTTTAATTATGTTGGGGATGTCATACTATTTTTATTGCTGTGTGCTAATGAGAAAATAACATGGAACAGATTTAATATAGAAATGATACATTTCTCCCAAGTGAAGGTCTACAAACATCCCTGCATTGCCATATACAGAAATTTGCTTGTAATTCAAGGAAAGAAAAGTAACAGGAGAATAGCATCATTACTAATTTTTTGCTTCCTTTAAGACTTCACGTCATTGAAGGAAACAAATGTAATAGGAAAGAGTGACATTTCTATTTTTTGTTCGCTTTATGATTGTCCAAAAGTTAAAATACTATTTTTTATGGATATTTTACATATATATTTACTTATATATACTTTATATATATACTTATATATATTTGAGTAAACATATAACAAAATGATTTATGTCATACATTTTAATTATTTTTCTTTTTAATTTAAGATTGGTTTTAAATGGCTCAAGTTCGAGAAATAATGTTACTTTTTTATAGTTTTACTTTCTATTATTTAGAAAAAGTTATATAAACAAGAGAAGAAAACCCATTGCATTTATCAAAGTATTCTTGTATAAAGCACAATCCAAGGAATAAAGGACTCAATAACTTATTAAAATGCAATTTTTTTCAAATTGTAGTAAAATAACATAATGTACAATTTTCTATCTTAACCATTTTTAAGTATACAGTTCAGTAAAACAGGTCTTCATACTTTTTTACCTTGCAAAATGGAAACTCTATATCTATTAAACAACAACTCCCCAATTCCCTTTTTCCAGCCCCTCACAACCATTGTTCTACTTTCTGTTTTTATAAATTTGATGATCTTAGAATCTTCATATAAGTGTAATCACATAGTATTTGTCTTTTCGTGCCTGGCTTGTTTCACTTAGCATAACGTCCTCAAAATTAATTCACGTTATAGTATGCACCAGGATTCCTTTCTTTTTGAAGGTTAAATAATATTCCACCATATGTGTATACCACATTTTGTTTATCCACTCATCTCTCAATGGACACTTGGATTGTTTCCACCTTTTGGCTATTGTGCATCATGCTGCTATTAACATGAGTGTGGAAATATCTCTTTGAGATCCTGCTTTCAATTCTTAATACACATATTTTATGGTAAGAGTTAAGTAGAGAACATTGTCATTTGCTGAGGATTACAGGACTGCTTTTAATCTTTCTTGGAGATCCTAGGTGATTGTATTTTTAGAGGCAATACCTGACATCATATTGAAGATATTCACAAGCATCCACATTTGACATTAAAATGATTTTTAATTGGTGAATAATTATTGTTTATAATGTTGTTTTTAAACTTATTTGGCTACGTGTCACTAACTTAATTTATGAGTGGCAGTGATTCTATAGTCATTGCACATTCTTAGGAATTTTTATAGAAAGCTACCTAACCTATAAATTGTTTTTAAATGTTATGAAATTTTGATGGTACTAAACATAATACTTAACGGAGTGGATATGCTGTGTTATGGACATTATATTAAATATTGCGTTCAATTCTCCCCCAATATTTTGAGATACAACAGTTTTTCCATGTCTCAAGCATTCCTTAAGTCACTTGATAAGATCATAGGCCCTAAGTATCCAACCTGTAATACTTAATGAACAATACATAACTCAGGACTAAATATTCCACCTCTAAAATTATGTAAAAAATAAGCCTCTAGGTTTTAATATGGATCATGAGAAAATAAATGGACTTAGAAATGGCCCTTTCTGAGTGTTCTGTATCTAAAGTATTATCTTGAGTAATATAAATTTTTTAAAGTTAAAATATATGTTGGGATCAAGCAAGCGACCAGAGGAACTATCTGGCTAATAAGTTGAAGCCATTATCAAGTGAGAAGAATTGGAATGCAGAAAAGAAGAGCTGGGTGACTATGGGGACAAGAGTGTCAAGAAATCCACTATGGAGTAGTTTATAGCAACTTTGTGCCTAATTTCCACAGAGATTCCTCTTGCCCTTCCTTTATCTGTTCTCCAAACCCCAAGTTTCACGACTTCAGCAACCAAGGAGAAAATCTTTATCTCAAAAGAAAAGAAAAATGGAAATAATTGCTCTCTGGGATTTCAATTAAACATATGTCTTCAGAAGGCATTTAACTTTTGAAACACCCTGAGTCATGTAATACTTGTTCGAAGTGTCATAAAAACATAACCTGGTTTTCACATTCTGAAAGAATGGTCGTCCAGCAATTAGTGCTGTAACTGCTACTTGCAACTGTTCTAAATAGATAACTGTGAGGCTTGTGTATAAACTAAACTGACTTTCAATGGGAATCCTTTAAAAACAAACAGCAAGCAATCACACCAAAATATTAATTTGCACTCAAACACTTGATACCACAAGACACTCCAATTATTTCTCACTATTTAAGCCAGAAGACTTTTCCAGGCTTTAAACTAGTCTCTGAAGAGATTTAATTCAATATTACTTACCCCAAAGCAGCCAGCATGCTCTTTTTGACCTTCAGGTCAATGATAGTGACCCAAATGAGACCCAATCAAATCTGAATATGTACACCCCTAAAGAACTATTCGCAAGGTTAATTGTATCTTGGTTCTATTTGCTGAATAAGGAATCAATTAAAGAGAATAGCAAAAGAAGTCATAAATGGCTCCATGAACTGTATAGACATGAGCCATATAGGCTTCCTTTGCTTCTGTTCTTCATAGATCTCTACACAGAAGGCAATTAACTGATGGCAGAGACATTCTTTTGCTTTCTGTCATCACTGTCATCAACACGTATTTTATTCTTGCATCAAATTGTTTCATTTGTCAATTCACAGAGGCCAAAACATATAACTAAAACTATTTAGTTATTGGTCATAATGGCAAAATTCCTTGGACTTGAATGCTATCATAGTGTATTAACTCACTGAATTGTAGGGAAATATGATACTAATATGTTTAGTTGTAGCAACATGGTGTGGGAGTAGCAAGAGAAGTTTACAGCAAAAGTACTGCTCTCTACTAACTTTCAAGGTTTATGTGTGGGCATTGAAAAAATTATATGAAAATATTACAATTTATAATGGAAGATAATAGGAAGAGGAAAAAAATGTTTTCTGTAGGTAATAATAATAATAATAAAAAAAGCAGGGTACCTAAACACTTAACGTTATATTTAGTTACAGAATATAGTAATACAAAAGAGAGGGAAACTCATTTTACAAACCTTAAAATAATGGTAATAACCATTTGAGGGCTTAGTGTTGCCAAACATTGTGCTAAGAGTTTTATAAGCATTTGTTCATTCCTCATCACAATCCATGAGGAAACTGAGGCTCAGAGAACTTAACTCTTCATCCAGGGTCAAAAAGAAAGGAAAATGAAGGAGCTCAAGTTTGAAATGTTGCAGGAAATTCTTTATATTTAATGGCACCCTCTATCCATCTATTATAGGACATACAGTTATGAAATAATCCAGTGAGTATGAAAGCTTATAATAAAGTGATAACTGAGGCAGAACGGGTGATTCTTGAGGCCCCCATTGAGACTGAGTGTTGAGACTTTAGAACCAGAGGCAGCAGCGAGCCAGAGCCAATGATTAAGGCCTTAGTCAATGGAGGGCCTTCACATGCTTGTGATTGGGGCCAAGTTTCTCTAGGCACTTAATAGGTGTTGATTATCCAGAATTGCCAGTATTAGCAGTTCCTTGGCTTACTTTGGACAAAGCAAATGTGACTTTTCACCAAGTCATCTGGGAAGAGATGAGGTTGGAGACTTTTGGCATAAATCTCTGTTTCCTGCATATGGCTACAATATTGAAGAGGAATTCTGACTTTCTTCTCTGAAATATACCAATAGTGGCATTTTGGGTCAAAAAATGTGTTTGCTCGTTCTATCATAAGGGTGCCCTTTACCTATATATTTATCCATCCGTCCATCCATCCATCCACCCACCCATCAATCCTTTGTGGAGCTGAGCTCTATGAGGCCCTTAGCTTGAGTGTGGTTTTTGTGTATATGTTGACAGGATTCTAAAAAACCTAAACTTGCTCATTGTAAACCTCATTCTGATAATCTTCTAATTTTAAACTTCATTAAGAATTCTCCCTAAATCCTTTGCTTTGCTTAGGTTAGATATCTAGCTTCTTTTGAAACAGTAACTGCTGTGTTCAATCCAATCTTTTTCTTAGGAAGACTTGGAGCTTTTTATCCATTTCTTTCAATAAGGGGTCCTCTCCTCCTCCCTACTCAATCCCTTCACTTTCCTTATCCAAATCTCATTGTGTTTGGAATAAATGAAGCCAGAACATCTGTTGTTCTACTATATGGTATCTCCAAAGTAGTTTATTCCACAGTAGCTCTATTGCTTTTCCCATGCAGCAGCTTCTACTCTGAAAGGTGCTAAGCCTGAACTTGAACTATCAGGATCGATCTTTGAATCAGAATTAACTATCAAAGCAAGGTAAACATTTACTAGGCCTCATGAGGGACACTGGCCTTCAGAATAATTCTTCCCTTGAAGAAGCATGACTAACACATTGAAGAGGCAAAACAAAGAGGCACAGAGCATGTTAAACTTATTAAATAGTAGTGGTGTTCTGTGATCAATGGCTATGATGGGAAGGCAAGACAAAAAGATGCAATATTAAAGGAGGGAGACAGAAGCAGGAACACATGTGCTCATCATTATGATACAGACTCTTGAACTTTGAATAACTACCTAAAATTCCAGCACTTCCCTTATGGCTTAACATGTCTCTTTTTGAATTTTTCCTTCCTTAAGTCTTCCTAGCAGGATCAAATGAATTCTATAAGAGAGGTAGTGGCTGAGCACAGTGGCTGACACCTGTAATCCCAGCACTTTGGGAGGCTGAGACAGGAGGATCAACTGAGGTCAGGAGTTTGAGACCAGCCTGTTCAACATGGTGAAACCCCGTCTCTACTAAAAACACAAAAATTAGCCAGGCATGGTGGTGCATGCCTATAGTCCCAGCTACTCTGGAGGTTGAGGCACAATAATTGTTTGAACCTGGGAGGTGAAGGTTGCAGTGAGCTGAGATCGCGCCACTGCACTCCAGCCCATGCGACAGAGCGCGACTCCATCTCAAAAAAAAAAAAAAAAAAAAAAGAGAGAGAGAGAGATCGTTATGCTATCTCAGATGATTCAAGATAAAAATGTAGGTTACACTTATTGAAGGACTTAGTCTGGTAAGGACTCCTCAATTGTGACATATGCCCAAGACGTGTGTATTTGTGCCTCTTTAGATTGCATCCTGCTGAGGCCAGCAAGAGTGAGAGGATGCCAAGAGTTTTAAGTACCAAAGAAACCTTTCAAAATGTGTTTGTTCCTCCTGGTATAGACACCCTTATCATCACAGAGTTGTTCTTATTAAGTATCAATTTTACATGACTGTGTTGGGGCCAAGCAAAAACACTATGACCTGTACCTTCTTGAGCTTGATTACTAGGCTCTTCAAAAAGGTCGCTCATTTGTTGTCCCTTTTATGAAGTATGTGCTCCCAAGAAGTAGTTAGCGTCAAGCAGCTGTTATTAATCGACTCTCTGAAGGATTTCCCTGGAAGCTGGCCACCTGCTGAGGTGACTGAATTTCCCAAAGGGAACTAAGCTAAGGCTGAACCTGGCTTCCACATTCCTTATTGTATTCTTAAGCATGCCTGCATTAAAATGAGTCCTATGCAGCTGGGCAGATCATGCAGAGCTGCTTCATTTCATATGTAATGGAGCAGAGTAGAGAGTCCACTCCACAGCCTCAGTCTTACCCCCCAGGAAGCACTCTTCCAACTCTTGTCAGGCTTGCCAAGGAAAGTGTTTCTATTTATAGATTTCTCTTCCATTGGGTGACTGGGTGGCCCTAGACCAAGGGAAGAACTTTGATTTTGCATTTTGTTGTTGTTTTTGAGATGGAGTCTGGCTCTGTTGCCCAGGCTGGAGTGCAATGGTGCTATTTCGGCTCAGTGCAACCTCCACCTCCCAGGTTCAAACAGTTCTCTTGTTTCAGCCTCCCAAGCAACTGGGATTACAGGTGCCCACCACCATGCCTGGCTAATTTTTAGTATTTTTAGTAGAGATGGCAATGGTGTTTCACCATGTTAGCCAGGCTGGTCTCGAATTCCTGGCCTCAAGTTATCTGCCTGCCTCGACCTCCCAAAGTGCTGAGATTACAGGTGTGAGCCACCACACCCAGCCAATTTGACTCATAAAGTTCAATAAAATCATAATTAGAAGTTTTTTTTTTTTTTTTTTTTTCCAGAGGAACAACATAATTTGACTTTCATTTTAACAGAATTTTTAAAATTTGAGGGCAGGGAGTCTCTCCCTATTTCTTCTACTAAAATTCCAGTTTAAACTACCATTATTTAATGCTTGGACCACTCACTGCTTCTACTTATTCCACTTCCATAGCCACATTGATTTCCCTGACCCCAGAATTTTGTTAGGAAAATTTGCAAACATACAGAAAAGTTCAAATAATTGTATAGTAAAAACCTGTATATGCACCATCTAGATTCTACAATTAATATTCATATTGGTTTTGAAAATTCATAAGTTAGATCAATCACAATATTCCCCCAGTGAACATCTTCTTATTAACTCTGAATAATATCCTGATTCTTTGCCATAGTCCAGTAGCTCATCCTGATTTGATTTTTTGCTACCATATTACCTCGTTTCTTCCCCCTGCCCCCCTCCATTGCTGGTTTCCAGCCACAGTGCCATTTTTTACATTCTTCAAAAACATCAAGTTTATCCATGACTCAAGGCCTTTATTTTCTCTCTTCTACTACATCTTCCCCTGATCATCTCCTTCTCCTCCTTCTGGTCTCAGTCTGAATGCACCTCCTCAGAAACCCTTCCGTTGCCTTCACCTTTGGAATATATCTTCTGCACCCTGTCCCTTTCTACCATGCTACCGTTCTTGATTGCATTTATAGCACTTACCACTCTGAAACTGTCTTATATATTTGCCTTTGTGTTAATTTCCCTTTATCTCATTTCATTAAAATGTTAGCTCTATGAGAGCAAGGCCCTTGTCTGTTTTAATCATATCCAAATTCCAGTGACTTGAGCAGGACCTAATTCATAGAAAAAGTTGAATATATATTTGTTGAGTGATTTATAAATATCATGAAAAGCCGTTCTTTTGTACAGGTAAGTAAAATTTACTATGTTTGGAGAAACAAAATACCAACAGAAAAACTCTAAGACCTGGTACACATAGCCACCCTTGTGGTAATTGTCTTCAACAGTTCATAGGGGTACTTCCAAGGAAGGAGTTAACTAGGTGTCAGTTAACACAGATGACTCATTGTAAATGTGGCACCCTGACCACTGTAGACAGAGTCACAGTGAACTTACATCTAGAACACCTATCAACAATGCAAAAGGAAGAGCTACACACACTTAGGAAAGCACTTGACTTTTCTTTATTGCATGACCTAAAAAAATATGCAATATACAAGGATGCTGAGTTGGTAGCACTGCATTTTCTGTAAAATATTTCTAACGTATTGCAACTATTTTGAATATATCCTTTGGGGTTCAATATGACAGTTTTTCCAGATAGTTTGGAGGGCATTATTTTCTTCTTCATAACCTTCTTCCTAGCACCATGGAAAGCTTCAGGATAAAAAGAGAACTGTGGTGATTTTCCTACTAATTAGTTTCTCTTATTAAAAAGAGCAAGATAATTGATTTTAGGATGCACTACCCCTTATTAAGACCTAATTAAGCTGTATATCAAAGACTAATTAAATGGCATTATTCCATCTCACTGATGAGTCTTGATGTTTGGTGAATAGATTTGGGTGGTAGATGAATACTCTTGGAATAGATTTCACAGCCAGACAGATAAATATAGACTAAGAAGCTGAGTAAAGGGAATTTTCAATTATCTAAACCTAACACACTTATTGGTATTTCTTCAGCCTGACAGCTTGAAATGCACAAAATGAAACATTTAAATACAAACTCAGCACTGTGGTAGGATAGGAAACAATGAAAGAGTATCTTTGGAAAACTGAAAATTTAAATACACCATTAATCCTTCTAGTGAAAAGGTAGACTGGAGAATCGAAGGCATTTCTTTCTTTTTTGACTTACTTTGATGAGTAAGCTACTCAGTCTTGATGAACCTCAGATAAGAGCTCACTTATACTAGTAATGGATATCTGAAAATCTGAGATATCTGAATCATTTTTGAGGTTGCCAATCACCATTCTTGCTAAATTGTTCTGTGGAATGCAATTGTCAAGGAGAGAGAGGAAAGGGGGTGGAATGGTAAGAGAATATTATCATAGTAAGGAATTGGAATATACTATGAGCCCAGAGATTGATGGAAGTGGAGCCTGGCCAAATAGAAACTGCCCTTTAAAAATATTTGGAGAGCAAGAGCTATTAATAAGACGAATGTTTTTCAGGATTTTATTCTACACTAGAAATGAATATTTTCAACAGCAAATCAATCTCTGATAAATCAATATTTTATTTGACAAAGATCATATACTAACATTTCAAATGTTACGTAAATCCATTCATTGCTGTAATCCTATCAAGCTAAGCATGTACTGCCAAGGCTGTGTCTTAAGGCGGTGTCATTGTGACAATAGAAACTCATCATTCCATTTAATCTATGAGGTCACAACCTCCTGGGATTATGGTGGATAGTCTCTCAAATGCTTTGGTGCTTCATAATGCAAAGGCTTTTGAATAAATCACAAGATATTTGCAGAAAGTAATGATTTCACTATACAGCTTGGCGATATTTGATTGTCTTTAATAGTTACCTTCACTGGCAATATAATAATTTGCAAACAATAACATCAGTCATATGTCACTTCTGCACTCATTACTGGTCAAGGTATAACCCCCAGAACCAATAACCCATACTGTTAAACATCTAAATTAAATGTCACTCTCTACTAAGTGCAGGTTTTTCATTTGAAACCGAACTTTTGTCAACTATAACATGTATTTTGAATTATCTGAAGGACATCTGCCCTTGAACTCTTTTTGCATTAATACACACAGAAGTGGAAATAGCTGCAACATCACTAAGAAAAGCTGCACAAATAGAGAACTGAAATCTCTATTACAGAAAAATGAGTAAACAATTTATTGTTAGCTATCTTTACAGAACTCATGGACAGGAGATAAAGGGTTTGACTCAAGTATTTCAAGGTTGTCATCCTATGTACTTTGTTAGATTTAATAGAATTTATAATATGCAGATTCCTTTATAGATGAAGCTTGTACTTCCTTTTTCATTTCATATAAAAATTGTGGATTTTAACATAATTTTGGGTAATTATACACTGCATATGATTTCTGAAAAACAATCAATTAGTAACAACTATAATTCTTTTTTTTTGTTTTGCATTCCATGCTTGTTTTTACTAATAGAGGTGGAACATGAAGGAAGAGTGAGGATAGAGGGTTTAATTAATCTCTTGGGTTTTCTGTCTCAATGGAAACAAATATTTCACCAGCCCAAATTATGAATCCATAAACCTAATCAACAACATTAATAAAACAGAGAGTAAAGTTCTCTGAGATCCTTAAAAGAAAAATGCTATTGATATGTTGGGAGAAATACCAAAGATCATGGAAGACAATGACTTTGATAGAAAATTTAAGGCAATAAGCAAAGACTTTATGGCATTTGTGGACAGCCAGTCCTCTGACAATTGGTTCACAACCATTACACTGAACATAACCTTATCTAACTGCCCAGGAAATTATTGTTGAGCATTAACCTTGAATCTGAGCTCATTTGGAAACAGAAAGTCTCAAGGTACAAAGAAAAAACATTTATTTATACTCATTACCTCAATGTTAAAGACACAGCAGTCCTTTTCCATAGATGATATAGAACATATTAGAAGACAAGACAGAAGGTATTACACCTTCAACCTAAATTTTGAAGTACAATGGTATTTCAGTGCATTAAGAATGGGTAGTACATCATAGTAAAAGTAGCTAGCCAATATATGCCTTGGTTTAGGAAAATAGGAAAATTGGCATTCATTTATGAGCATTTTGGGAATTCTGCATCTTCAAATAATAATCAAAATATAACGTGTATGATTGCCTTACTGCCACTGGCTTCTGCTTGGTGGCAGAGACAGATGACAACAGAATTTGTGCTTGATTTGGAGGTTTTGTTTGTTCCAAAGCAATTCCATCTCAGCAAATGCAATGACTCGTAAGTCTTATTGATAGTAACTTGAGTGGGTGGTAGTCCCCATCTCTGAGACTTGAAGTGACTCCTCTGAAGTGTGTAATGAAACTATGAAAATAAAAAAAATTAGAAAAGCACTTTTATCTTTTAATTTCTGAATAAATTTATTTATTTAAATTGTGTAAGAAACATATTCCAGACATTGACTCCTTTATACATTATTCTTCTTTAATCCTTTTCCTTTCTTCCCTTATTAACTACTTGTCTTATTTCTCCTATTGTTGAATTATGAGTTTTCATCTTGGAAAACTGGAAAGGAAATGTGGTCCTTTATCAGGCAAGGTAATACTAAAATCTCTTTAAAATATGAACTCTTACCTTTTTTTCTTCTTCAAAATTGCTGAGTACTTTCTTCCTAGTTTCTGCTAGTATTAATCTGGTAGTTTATTTAGATACACATAGTATCTTCCATAATGACTTCTGATCTCAAGAAATTAATGGTCTTTGTTGCTTAATGTAAAGCCTTGCATATAATATGTGTTTAATGATCATCAATTGATTGAATTAATGAATCCAAAAATTACTATAGCCAGCAATGACTATTAGGAAATAAATTTCTAAAGCTACTTAGCATTGTCTATGGTTGAAGTGTGCACTTCCTTTCTTTTGGGAACATGAGATGCTTTGTAAATGTATCCCTGAGCCCAGTGATTTTCAAATGATTTTGAATGACCCACTGTGCAAAACATATTTTGCATGGTGACTCACTGCTCACACATATACATACGTACATACATAAACACATGGCCAGCACACATACATGTACATATATTATTAAAGCAAACATCTAATGAAACAATACTTATCCTTACATCTTTGTGGTAGGCGGAATTCTAAAATGACTCCCAAAGAATCATGCTCTTGTATAATGCCCTCTCCTTGAGTGGGGGCAATAACTGTGAGTATGATCAGATACTACCCCTTGATTAGGTTGCTTTATGAAAAGGTGATGGGATCTTTTTCAGATGTGATTAAATTCTCTAGTTGCTAATCAGTTGAGTTGAGGCTAATCGAAAGGGAGATTATCCCTAGTGGGCCTGACCTATGCTGGTATCCCTAGTGGGCCTGACCTATGCTGGTGACCCCTTGAAAAGAAGGTCTGGAGATGGAAGCCATGTAGAAGTGGCAGATTCTTTCCTGCTGGTATTGAGGAAGCAAGGTATTATTAGTTCTGAAGAACATGAAGTCTGCCTCCAACCACATGAGCGTCAAAGAAGACCTCAAGCCTAAGCCTGAGGTAGGACCCATCCTAGGCCAATACTTTATTTGAATGCTTGTAAGACTCTGAACAGAGGACTCAGCTAACCTGTGCCCCAACACCTGATCCATGGAAACTGTGAGATAAGAAAGTAATGTTTTAAGCTGTTCATTGTGATTGTGGTAATTTGTTACACAACAGTAGAAAACTAAAACAATCCAATTTCATCTTTCTTTTTTAAAATGCCGGTCAGAATCAACTAAATTGATAGCATGTCAAATACATATGAATCACAACCCACATTTTGAAAATCACAGCTGTATCTTAAAGCCATATTTTCTATGGTGCTGAAATATTTATGAATAGAGGTTCATTCTTTTGAGTTAAAGAATTTTGTGTTTTAGGAACTCTCATACATATTATTGGCCATTGTCATCTTCAGCATATAATGTGTTCATTTCCTAAAAGCTCCTTTTGCAAGCTATGTTCAAGGTATTAATATTATACTGGGCATGGTTCACAGTGGTGAACAAAATATATATGGATGGTCATGCCTTAGAACTTCAAGTGTGAGAGCTTGAAAACAGACAAAAAAGCAAATGAATAAAACCAAACATTTAATTATAATTGCTCAATGAATATTTATTAAGTGTGATTTCAAGTATTTAATATGTTTTCAGTTGGGGGGCTAATGACAAGATAAATAAATATGTACATTATGTAGCCATATTTTGAACAGTTACAACATCTAGTGGGAAAAAATAATATCTGTAAATAAATAAGTACAGCAATTATGTACACAGTATTACCAGAGCAAAAGATATGGTAGAGAGTGATTAACTCTACCTAGGGAATCCAGAGCAGACTTCTAAGAAGAGGTGACATTTTATATGGAATCTGTGAATGGGCGGGATCTGCAAAATATGTCCAGGTGTAGAAGAATTTTCTGTGAATGTTGTGACCATTTGCCTGAAGATCTTACTAAGGAGTTTGGGCTTTGAGGCAATGAAAATTACTGAAGATTTTTTGTTTTCACAGCAGGAGTGTGACACACAATTATATACTGGAAACACAAGGGACTTATGTTACAATGGCACTACCAGCACAAAGAGAATAAAGGTCAGTT
This sequence comes from Piliocolobus tephrosceles, assembly GCF_002776525.5. Taxonomy (NCBI): domain Eukaryota; kingdom Metazoa; phylum Chordata; class Mammalia; order Primates; family Cercopithecidae; genus Piliocolobus; species Piliocolobus tephrosceles. The sequence goes on from NC_045437.1 coordinate 123,933,594, forward strand.
ACAAGTCACTTAAGTTCTGCAGGGGTAGACATAGGAAGAGATGGATAATTAGTTCTGGTGTTTGGGTTATTGTCTAAGTTAGGATTGACTAAAGTAGAAAACTTTAGGTACCCAAATCGAATGAAACTACAATAAATACCTGGATGGGAGGAGACCAAGCTTGGGTGTATATTTTTTTCAAAAAGTTTGTTTTAAATCAAGCACTCAAAGTCAACTTTATAAAACATGGTGCTCCTGAGGCCAGCCTGCATAGTTCCATTATTGTTAAAACAGCAACACTCTTCTCCTGTTCTATACTATTTAGGACATAGACAATGCTGGGAAATGAAGAATAACCACGGAAACAAGGTCAAAATAAATATCACACAGTTCACGCAATTTACTTATAGGAGTCTGTTTCCTAGGTTCCTTCTAAAGTCTATTTATCCTTGTTTTAGATACAATTCTAATAAGCTTTGTTGTTTGCCTTTCTAAGATCGGGAAGGTTAGGATCACCACATTGTGCCTTTAAAACAGTGTTACTGTCAGTTTTCAAAGGCTTTGCATTTTATTCCATAAGGAAGAATAAAGGAACCTTTGATGTGTGTGTGTGTTTGCGTGTGCACATGTGTATGTGGTTGGGGGCAGGGTAATTAGTTCTATCTATCCAGAGAAAATTTCTTTACAAAATTAATGTCTCTTCTGGAATGAATTCAGTGATTAATTTTCAATATATGGAAAAATATTAACCAGTTGTTTTGCATTCAGCTCAGGGCACCAATTTGCTGGTGGTACTCTTCTCCTTTGCAAAATAAAAAGTGAGTCTCATGAAGAATTTTGTAATCATGATCACTTCCAAAACTAATACCCTTTGATGGTTTTAATAGGATTTTGTTCAGGATTTAATAATGTTTAGAATTATTTCTATTTCTCTGATTTAATTTTTAAAGGCATTATTTTTCTAGAGATGGAAGAACACCAATTCAGAAAGAATCACTGTGTAAATAATTCTCATCATAAAATATCCGTTAAAAGCTTAAGGGAGGCGCCTGTTTCTCCTCTGAAACTAAAGGCAATTCTAAATAAAGAACAGCTCTAGATGCCCATTGGTTCTGAGTATAATGATTGCTAACGTTCAAACATGTTAGAAAGCTGGGTGGCTGATTTAGACCTCAAATATCCCAGTGTGCAGAATTTTGACCTCGATCAAGAGATGTGTAGCTAGTCCTCAAAGTCCCTTTAAAAACACTCCTCTATTGCTCATCGTTTAAGGATCATGATTCATTTGATTTTTTAACAGATTTTCACTATTAAAAATGCAAATATTGACTATGAAGAAAGCATTAATATCATTTAAATTTGTACCATGTCTGGCCATATGAAATTAATCATTCAGACCACCTAATTCTTTGTCATCATATTATTTTCATAATAAATGTTACAATTCTTATATCTTACTCTGAATACAAATACATGTACCCTGTGTAAAAACAGTCACAGCGCCATCATTTTTTATAACTTCAACTTTTATTTTAGATTCAGAAGGCACATGTGTAAGTTTGCTACATGGGTATATTGCATGATGCTGAGGTTTGGGATATGGATGATCCCATCACACTTATAGTGAGCATAGTACTCAACAATTAGTTTTCAACCTTCCCCCCGCTAGTTGTCTCCAGTGTTTATTGTTGCTATCTTTGTGTTCCTGAGTGCCCAATGTTTAGCTCTCACTTATAAGTAAAAACATGTGGTACTTGATTTTCTGTTTCTGCATTAATTCACATAGGATAATAGCTTCCAGCTGCTTCCATGCTGCAAAGGACATGATTTTAATCTTTTTTATGACTGTGTAATATTCCATAGTAAGTATGTATCACATTTTCCTTATGCAATCCACCATTGATGGGCACCTAGGTTGATTACAAGTCTTTGCTATTGTGAATAGTGCTGTGATGAACATATGGAGTACATGTGTCTTTTTGGTAGAATGATTTCTTTTATTTCAGATATATACTCAGTAATGGGATTACTGGGTGGAATGACAGTTCTTTTTTAAGTTCTTTGAGAAATCTCCAAACTGCTTTCCACAGGACCTGAACTAGTTTACATTCCCACCAGCAGTGTATAAGCATTCCCTTTTCTCCACAGACTCACCATCATCTGTTGTTTTTTGTTTTTTTAATAAAAGCCAGTCTCATTGGTGTGAGTTGATCTCATTATGGTTTTGATTTGAATTTCTCTGATAATTAGTGAAGAGGAGCATTTTTTTCATTTTTTTTGGCTGCTTGTATATCTTCTTTTGAAAAGCGTCTGTTCATGTCTTTTGCCCACTTTTTAATGGGGTTATTTTTTGTTTGTTCAATTATTCAAGTTTCTTATAGATTCTGGATATGATCTTTGTCTAATGCATAGTATGTGAATATTTTCTCCTATTCTGTAGGTTGTCTGTTGGCTCTATTGATAGTTTCTTTTGCTGTGCAAAGGCTCTTTAATTTTAATTGGGTCTCACTTGTCAATTTTTGTTTTTGTTGCAATTGCTTTTGAGGACTTAGTCATAAATTATTTTTCAAAGCCAGTGACCAGAATGGTGTTTCCTAGGTTTTCTTCTAGAATTCTTATAGTTTGAGGTCTTACATGGAAATTTTTAATTTACCTTTATTTAATTTTTGTATGTGGTGAAAGGAAGGGATTCAGTTTTATTTCTCTACATATAGCTACCCAGCTATCCTAGCATTACTGATTGAATAAAGAGTCCTTTTTCCACTGCTTATTTTTCTCAACTTTGTCAAATATCAGATGGTTTTAGGTGTGCAGCTTTGTTTCTGTGTTCTCTATTTTCTCCATTTGTCTATGTGAGTGTTTGTTTACCAGTACCATGCTGTTTTGTTTACTGTAGCTTTATAGTGTAGTTGAGTAATGTGAGGTCTCTGGCTTTGGTCTATTAGGATTGCTTTGGCTAGTGTGACTCTTTTGGTTTCATGTGAATTTTGGAATACTTTTTTCTAGTTCTGTGAAAAATGACATTGGTAGTCTGATAAGAATAGCTGTGAATCTGTGGATTACTTTGGGTAGTATGGTCACTTTAGTGATATTGATTGTTCCATTTCATAAGTATGGAATGTGTTTTCATTTTTCTGTGTCATCTATGAGTTCTTTTAGCAGTGCTTTGTAGTTCTCCTTGTAGAGCTATTTCACTTCCACAATAAGATGTATTTCTAGGTATTTCATTTTTTATGTGTGGCTATTGTAAGTGGAATTGCATTCTTAATTTGGCTCTCAGCTTGAATCTTACTGGTATGTAGAAATGCTACTGATTTCTGCACACTGACTTTGTATACTGGAACGTTATTGAAGTTGTTTATTGGTTCCAGAAGCTTTTTGGCAGAGTCTTTAGGGTTTTCTAGGTGTAGAATTATATCATCAGCAAAGAGAGAGTTTGAGTTCTTCTTTGCCTGCTTGGATACCTTCTATTTCTTTTTCTTCACTGATTGCTCTGGGTAGGACTTCCAGTACTATGTTGAGTAGGAGTAGTGAAAGTGGGAATCTTTATCTTGTTCTAGTTTTCAACGGGAGTGATTCTAGCTTTTGCCCATTCAGTATGATGTTGGCTGTGGGTATGTTATAGACAGCTCTTATGACTTTGAGGTATGTTCCTTCTATGCCTAATTTTTGAGGGTTTTTATCATGAAGAGATGCTGGATTTTTATCAAAGGCTTTTTCTGTGTCTATTGAGATGATCATATGGTTTTGTTTTTAATTCTGTTTATGTGATGAATTACAGTTATTGTTTTGTGTATGTTGAAACAACCTTGCATCTCATAAATGAAGCCTATTTGATTGTAATGAATTGACTTTATGATGTGCTACTGGATTTGGTTGGCTAATATTTTGTTGAGGAATTCTGCATCTATGTTCATTGGGGTCCGTAGTTTTCTTTTTTCATTGTGTCCTTGCCAGGTTGTTATCAGGGTGGTGCTGGCTTCATAGAATGAGTTAAAAAGAGTTCTTCCTTCTTGATTTTTTGAAATAGTTTCAGTAGAATTGGTACCAACTCTTTTTTTGTATGTCTAGTAGAATTTAGCCGTGAATCTCTCTGATCCAGGGCTTTTTTCGGTTGATAGGCTTTTTATTAATTATTCAATTTTGGAACTCAATATTGGTCTGTTCAGTGTTGCATCTTCTTCCTGATTCAGTCTTGGGAGGTTGTGTGTTTCTAGGAATTTATCCATTTCTTCTAGATTTTCTAGTTTGTGTACATAGAGGTGTTCACAACATTCTCTGAGGATCTTTTGTATTTCTGAGGGATCAGTTATCATATTTGTCATTTCTGATTGTGCTTATTTGGACCTTCTCTCTTTTTATTCTTTGTTAATCTAGCTAGTGATCTTTCCATTTTGTGTATACTTTTAAATAACCAATTTTTGGTTTTATTGATTCTTTTTGTGGATTTTTGGGTCTCAATTCCAAACCATTTTTTAAAAGTCTTTAAGTCATGAACCCAGGCACAACAAGATGCACCTGTATCCAAAGATTTGATTATAACTCACTGTGAAGCTATTGAAACTTTGTTTTAATGAAAGAAAAATGTGAGGACTTTAGATCATAAGAGATGTTTTGTATACTTTAATATAAGAGCATGTCTTAATCATTTAAATTATGTATCACATTTATTCCTTCAATCAAAATTTACTAAGCACCCAAATTTTAGGTGGAATACAAAAAAAAAAAAAAAAGGAATAAAATATAACTAAAAGAAAAAGCTGGGAGGTGGGTCTCTTAGTAGTGCCCATAATAGCAGTAGGTCCCTCTCCAAGATGTAGAGTCTGTACTTTTTATTACTTTTATACCATTAGATAATTTGTGAATTTTTTATAAAGTTGAGGATCAAATAGAATTGATTTATTTTGCTTTGTTTATAATTGCTTTGATGTACTTTTTTGTTCTCTACTATTTCTGAGAAATGTATTTTTTTTAACCTTTGGAACATTTATTTTGGGACAGTTGACAACAATAGTGTCCCATGTCCCTGAATCATGGCAGCCCTTCCTTCACTGTGCACTTACGGATCTACTACTCAGAACTGGCTGCCAGGTAAGGGAGCTGTGTGAATTTGTCCAGTAATTAAGTTTCCTTGTGTCTTTGTTTCTCATGTGTGAAATGAGGATTCTATTATTTGCTTCAGGCTGATTTAAAATAATTTTTACTGCATTTAGCACAAGGCCTGGCACATGGTAAATGCCTTATAAATATTGCTTATTAGCCGTAGTATAGTTAACCTCTGAACAGTGCAGGGGTAAGGGGTGCTGGCCTCTGTGCAGCTGAAAATTCATGTACAACTTTTGACTCCCTGAAAGCTTAACTACTAATAGTTTACCATTGACAGAAGCCTTACTGATAATATAAACAGTCAATTAATACATAGTTTGGATGTTGTATGTATTATGCACTGTATTCTTATTTTTAAAAGTAGGCTAAAGTAAAGAAAATGTTATTAAGAATATCATAAGAAAGAGAACATGTATTTACTATTTATTAAGTGGAAATGGGTCATCATGAAGGTCTTCCTCCTTGTAGACTTCATGTTGAGTTGGCTGAGGAGGGGAAGACAAGGACTGATCTGGCTGCCTCAGGGGTGGCGGGGATGAAAAGCATGGAGAAGGTGGAAGGGGAGGCAGAAGAACCAGGCACATTGATGTAACTTTTATTGAAAAAGAAAAACAAGCCCAGGCGTGGTGGCTCACTGCTGTAATCCCAGGACTTTGGGAGGCTGAGGTGGGCAGATCATGAGGTCAGGAGACCGAGACCATCCTGGCCAACATGGTAAAACCCTGTCTCTACTAAAAAAATACAAAAATTAGCTGGGCATGGTGGTGCATGCCTATAATCCCAGCTACTTGAGAGGCTGAGGCAGAAGAATCGTTTGAATCAGGGAGTTGGAGGTTGCAGTGAGCCCAGATTGCACCACTGCACTCCAGCCTGGCAACAGAGCAAGACTCCATCTCAAAAAAAGAAAAAGAAAAAAAAGAAAAAGAAAAGCAAGTGTATAAGTGGACCTGTGCAGTTCAAGGCCATGTTTTCAAAATGTCAAGTGTACTTTTTATGATAATAGGGCATGGGATCTGGCCTCAAGTAGTTCTCAATAGTAAGGAAACCAGGCATGTGTGCAGTGAAGTGGCAGCATTTGTACCTTTAACGAAAATGAATCCAAACATGTATACCAAAGAAAAAAGAAATTTTTGTTTTGTTTAAATTCCCCTTCCCTACCTTAAATTAGACTTTATAGTCTGTTCTCCAATAAAGGAAATTTATAAATGAAATACCAAGTAAAAAGAGAGTTAAGTTTTGACTTTGAAACTACAAGGACCTTGGTCTAGGTGACTTACATTCACTCCCTTTGCAGGGTAACTTGTTACTTTTCCAGTTAATGAGACAGAATACTTTTTTTTAACTGCTAACAGTGGGTTCATCCATGGGATTTGCTGTGACCAATAGAATGAGGCAGAAATTGCAGTGTGACAGTTCTAAACTGAGACCTTAAAAGGATCCTTTGTTTCTATTTGGCCTCTTGTGGTTTTGACATCTCATAAGAAGATCATGCTGAAGGAAACCAGAATATTTTACTTCAAAGTATGAGTAAAGTAAAGAAGCAGCCTCAAGGTGTCTCTGACTGTGCCCTCCACCCCTGTCTTTCAACCTTTGTCTCTCTCCCAAAGCACAGGATAAGGCTATTCTCTGAAGTTCCCCTATTCTACTCAGAAATTCCCCAATTTCTACTCAGAAATTGGACCCCCAAAGAAGAACACAACTGCTTTCCATCCCCTCCCTGAAATCTCATTACCTACCAAGGAAAGAAGACTGAGCAATGCAATTACACCTGGATGGACTTTTTCCCAAGATGATGCCTGTTTCTGGAGCTCATATAAATTCCAAAGAGCTTCAATTACAAGTTAATTTCTGCCTTCCAGGTCCATTCTTTTTTCCTAATAACAATTTGCTGCCTCTCAAAAAAATTGTCTACATTCCCCATCTCTCCCCTTCCCTATAAAGAAGGGTATATACATTTCTGTACCCCACTGGGTTATTGGACAATCATTCCCCTGTGATTCGCCCACATTATGCACATTAAAATAATGTTTGCTTGTTTCATCCACAATGAATCTGCCTTTTGTAGTTGAATTGTTAGTGAAATTTCAGAGGGTGAAGGGGAAGTTTTCCCTCGGCCCCCACAACGCCTGGCCCTCTGGTTTCAGGAGAAGGATGAGAGACACATGGAACAGAGCCACCACAGCCAAACCAGCCCAGCCTTGCCTAGAATAGCCTGTTCCAAGTCAACCAGCAGAGCTGTGTGCCAACTAAGTGTTTAATGTCTGCCACTGTGGTTTATGTTCGCTTTGCAGTTTCAGTGTTAAAAAGCTAACCAATACAAATAGTTCTAACTTGTTGATATATTAAAATTAATTTTTATTTTTAAAGATAACTTTTACTTTTTCAAATCACTGGCTTGATTCTTACTACCCAATATTTTCTTCCCATTTTCCCATTATATAACATACATGTTGGGCAAGCTCCATAGCTGTTTTCTTCAGTCATGTACTAAAAAACAAACAGCAAAATAGTGTGGTGCTGGCATAAAGGCATTCATATAGACTAAAAGAATAAAATACAGAGCCCAGAAATAAACTCTCATATATACTGACAAGTAAGTTTTCAATAAGGGCATGAAGACCACTTAATGGGAAAAGAACAGTCTTTTCAACAAACAGTGTTGGGAAACTGGATATCCACATACAAAAGAATTCAATTAAACTCTTACCTTATACCATATGCACAAATTAACTCAAAGTAGATCACAGACCTAAACATTAACAGCTAAAACTATAGAATTCTTAGAAGAAAACATAAGGGGAAAGATTTATGACACTGGATTTGCAATTACTCCTTGAATGTGATGCCAAAAGCACAGACAACAAAAGACAAAAGAAATAAGTTAGACATCATCAAAACTAAAGGCTTTTGTGCATCAAAGGACACTGTCAACAGAGTGAAAAGACAATTTACAGAATGGGAGAAAGTTTTTGCAAATCATGTATCTGAGAAATGATTAATATCTAAGATATATGAAGAACTCTTACAACTCAAAAACACCAACAAAATCCAACTTAAAAATGGACAAAAGACTTGAATGGGCATATTTGTCAAAAATAAAAAAATAATATAAATGGCCAATAAACACATAAAAAGATGCTCAATATCATTTCCCTAATCATTAGAAAAAGGCAAATCAAAACCACAATGAGATACCACTTTATATCCATGGGAACAGTCATTATAAAAACAAACAAAACAACAATAGAAAACAACAGGTGTTGATGAGGATGTAGAGAAAATGGAATCCATGTGTATTTCTGGAGGGTATGTAAAATGGTGCAGCCCTTTTTGAAAACGGAATGGTGGCTCTTCAAGAAAAAAAAATAATAAACCTGGAATTACTATATAATCCAGCAATTACACTTTTAGGTATGCAACCAAAGAATTGAAACCAGGGACTCAAACTGATTTTGGTACACTAATGTTTCTAGCAGTATTATTCACGATAACCAAAACATATAAATAATCCAAGTATTCAACAAGTGGGTAAAAAGAAATGTGAAATATACATGCAATGGAACATTATTTCACCTTAAAAAGGAAGGAAATCCTGACACATACTACAACATGGGTGAACCTTGAAGACATTATGCTAAGTAAAATAAATCAGCCATGAAAGAACAAATACGGTATGATTCCAACTATATAAAATACTTGGAGTAGTCACATTCATAGAGACAGAGAGCACAAGGGTGGTTGACAGACACGGGGGTAATGGGAAGTTAGTGTTTATTGGGTATTAAGTTTCAGTTTGGGAAGATAAAAAAGGTCTGGAGATTGTGGTGATGGTTGCACAATGATGAGTGACTGTTCTTATGCCATTGAACTGTAGACATAAAAATGTTAAATGGTAAATTTTATGTATGTTTGATCACAGTAAAACAAACAAAAACCTTACAAGCAAGCAAATTTATTTCAGACCATTTTACTCTTCTGAACCATCCAACTGAACATTGATCCTCAGTCTGTCACTAACTAAACCTCCAACTTAGGGTCCTAAATTGGAGGCAGGTGGGATGAAGAAGTCAGGTTGTATCTGTTGTTGGTTGTTTTTATTTTGCTCTCTTACCTTCTTCTAGTTCTAGCTTTCTAGAGTTAAAGTCTAGAGGAAGAGATGAGAGAGATATTAGGGCTTATTTAATGAAACAATTCCACTGATTCTGGTGAAGACATACTTTCTGTCACATTCTGGCATGCTATAGTCTGACTGCTGCTGTAGCCTCAGTTGGTATGTGGTTTCCATGTGTGGGATGCTCTCCCAAGATCTCCACCTCTTACTTGGCTCTGCACCCATTGAAACCCTGTGGCAAGACTGCTGATTCTGTAACTCAGCAAGTATCCAGGCAGGGAGTGAGATGCCAGTTTCCCTTTACTATAATTTACTGCCTATAATTTACTTTAAAATACATCAGGATAGACAGTGGGATACAGTGACCTGTGCACTGAATTCATTCTCTTGGAAAAGTTAGTCCACATTTAATCTAGTCTAATCAGAAATGCATAGTCCAATGAAGGATGGCTAGCATTTGAAGATTTCAAGCAGGGATCTACAGATGGCTAAGACATGCATTTCAAATATCCCTGTCTAAATCTTTACTAGAAGACTTACTAACTAGGATAAGGTGAATTCCAAGAGTGAAGTGTGGAGTTTAAAATATGGGGGTGGCTAAAAATCTTGTCCTTGTATAAACAGGGTGAACCCTGGTGAATCAGTCCACTCTTGAAACCTCCCATTTAGAGAAATACATTTAGTCTATGGCATTCTACACTTGCCCACCTTGCCCCACAGTCTGAAGGGTTATGTTATCTGATTCAATTAGAAAACTAGTGGATCATGCTATCAGAATATTGTTGAAAATTTTCATGTGGCCAGTTGTCAAAGTACCTAATAGCCAGAGAGTACGAATTACCCGAGTTTATAGAAAAAGACTGAATGGTCCATTTTTGTGTCTGCTTGCTAAAAAATGTTTACATGAGTTGCAAAATTTGTTCTAAGTCCTTAGTAGGTGCTCAGTAGTGTCTGCAGAATAAATCAATTGCATAGGAACCTAAAAGACCTTCTATTTCTCACTTGCGAAAGAAGAAATGAGGCCTGACTAGAAATTGAGCAATCAGGAAAATTTATTTATATGTGAGAATCTAATACACAGGGAAAACTGGATATGGATAGCTAGCCAAATGAATAATAGATAGATAAATGAACTATTTCATTGCTTCCATGTCTGTTTATAATGGTTAAAGGGTTCATCTACCACCCTCTTTACATGCTTAACCTCTCCTTGGAGTCAGGAATAATGCACCGTCTTGTAGTCTATTCCAGGGGACACCAAGTGAAGTGTCTCCCTTGAGTCCAATTACACCCTCTTCCAAATAGGAGCCCTGTTACTTTCATGAAATCATACAATCTCAGAGGAATAGCAGCTGCTTCTGCAGCTGTAATGCTGAGTAGAACCTTAAGTAAATAGCTAGAAAGGCCAGTGAACAATGAATTATAATAAACCAACTATAATTAGTAATAAAAGCCTTAAAATAACTGTACTCATGAGATAGTGTTGGTCATATCCTTGCTGTGTTCTGGAAATAATAGAATCATTTTTTTCGCCCAATGTAACTACAATGGTAATTAAAAGCTGATTTAGGATCAAAGACAACCTCAAGGTTATAAATGTAAGTAGCTCGCTCTGAAAGTGTAAGTAGCTTGTTCCTAGTCACGTATTCACATTAAAAAAAAAAGTGAGAAGGGGCTGTTGGATTCTACTTTAGGAAAAAAATGCTGGAAAAAATCAGCTGATAAGTGAACCAAATCACTCAATTGCTACAAAAGCATTTTTTATGCTTAAAACATTTTGAAGGAGAGAAGACACAAGTTGGCATGAGGAGGAAAAAATCTGTTTATACAGTGCTTTCTCTCTGGAAAGGAAAATTTTAATTGCTAATATCCATGATACAAGATGTGAAAGAAATTGAACTAATAGTGAATAATATAAGCAAAAGTAGTTGAATGATACTTCCAACACTTTTTAGCAACAAGTAGGAACTTTCTGGGCCTAAACCAATTTCACCTGTTGCTGTATGGTACAAATATATATTTATCATTGTGTTTTTCTCACTGTTTCATAACCATTTATTATTACAGACTTCAAAAATTGTTTACTTGATGAAATCAAAATCTCTAGCTACAAGCACAAAACCACAGCAGAAAGAAGGTATCAAAATCATTAAGGGCAATGTTAAAAAATGTATTAGATTTGGTGCTTCAGGATGAATATAATATTCTATTAACAAGGAGTCTTCAAGGGAAACACATGGTATGAGCCCATATCATTGGTATTAGACATAGTGAGCAAAATAAAAACAGACTTGACCTCATGGAGTTTACAGTCCACCTAGAGAGACAGGCATTCACCAATTAATGACACAGATACACGTACAATCACTAAGTACTTTAAAGAGGAAGTCCAGAGGGCCATGAAAAGTGTAGGACAGAATTAGCTAGTCTTGGGAGGGCGGGGAGGTGGTCAGAGGACGAATCCCTGAAGAGGAGCTCTTTGGGACAGGAAGGATGACCACTAGGTGAAGGGGCCCTGTGGAGGAGTGAGAGGGGAAAATGGCATGAGGGGGTGAGGGAGCAGAGTCATTCTCATGTGCGCAAAAATGTTCTATGGCTAAAGGTGGCATGGCACATAAGAGGAACTGACAAAAGGTCGTTTTTTTTCCTACAAAAAAAATTTTGCAAATGTGTTTATTTGTTTCTTTGGTAAGCAGGTGTGGTATATCTGACATGAGTATTTTCTCTTCCCTCTTTATGCTGCTGGTATCCTTTCATGAGTTGAGACGCAGCCCCAGAATTTTTGTTTACTTAGCATTCCAGAGATTCACCAAGGCAAGCAGCTATCCATGTGTTAACCCCACCATAAAGGCAAGGAATCCAAGTGATTATCAATCTGTATGTCTCCAGCATCCAACTTCCTTTCACATGATAGGTCCTCAATAAACATGGAATAACACAAAGCATGAAGGAAGATCATGAGCAAGGACAGTAATGAGACAACAAGACTGTTGGTTTATTCACTCATTTGTTAAAAAATATTATTGATCACCTACCAACTCCCAACCATTTTTTATTTTCTGACTCGTAGGGATAGAATCACAATGCAAACAGAAAAAAATCTTTAATCTCATGGAGTTTACTTGCTAATTGGATCAAAAGAGACCATAGTAAAGTAATTAAATCAATAAACAAAAATAATACGTTGTGATAGATGCTATTATAAAAGGAATAAATGGGATGATGACAAAATAACATACGCTACTCAGAAAAGTCTTCTCTAATTATGAGATGTCTGAGCTATGAATGAAGGATGAAAACAAGTCCACTGTGGGAAGCACAGGTGAAGAGCAGACAGACACAGGCATCTTAGGTTGAGGAAGAGCTGGAATATTCCAGGAAGAGACAGAGACTCATTCATGCTGTGTGGAGAGTGGTTAGCAAGCAGGAGAGGGGTAGGCTAGGAGGATCAAGAATCAGGCAAGAGTAGAATCATGCAGGTATGTCTAGGGCAAGGAAGATAAGTCTATATTTTCTTCTGAGACCATGGGAAAGTGAATGGCAGGTGTTAGGCTGCAGAGCAGGCAGCACCTCGGGGTGCATGCTTTACAGATATCTTTCTGATTGTTGGGTGGAGAAGAACTGGATTTCAGAGGGCAGGCGTGATAGCACAAAGATAGACCCAACACCAGTGATCACATGGTTTGTGAATAGGGAACCTATTTCTCTGTCTTGGCTACAAGAAAAAACAGAAATAAAGCAGAAGAAATATGTCAGCTTATGAAGGTGAAAATAAAAACAGTTGACAGAAAAAGATCATAGCATGACCATGTTATCTAACAGAATAAAATAAGGAATGAATGAAAAAATGAATGAAGAATGAGTGAGTGAATTAAACCCAGACATGAACTGAGGGATCTGTTTTTGCAAGGCCTATAAGCATTCATGGGTACACCAAAGAATACCTATCTATCTTAAACTAGGATCTTTTGATTTCAACTACAATTTGTAACATGATCCTACCTCTACTTCCCATTCCATTTGACAAATATTTTCATATAATACAGGCATACTGCTTTGAAAACAATATTTTTCTATTATCTAGCATCAAAACATTTTTATGCCTCAGATTAATTTTTTGCCTGAACTCCAGAGGAAACCCTTCTAATGATATTCTGATTGGTGTCAAGGAACACACTGGTTTAATTCATTCCAGCTGTGACAATGTGCTCATTTCTCTTCTCTGCGAAGGTGCACCTTCTGCTTGTGGCCACCTAATTCTTGACACTGGGTTTTCCACCATCACGATTTGACCTGGGTCCCTGGTTTCCCACCTTGGCCTTTTGACCTCTCCCATTTCCCACACTGAGGATATATTCTCTTTGGCTTCCGACCTAAGCTTTTCTCATTAGCAGGCACTAATGAGCACTCCCATGAAAGCAGAAAGGAGACCTCGTCACACCTCTATCTCTCTTGGAACTTATGTGATGCCAGGGCTGACTCCCAACCCAAAGAAAAGTGGGATCAAAATATGTTTACAGACTTATCACCATAAAAGAAAGAAGGTTCTATTTTGGACATATCTTACTGACTGAGCAAGGCTTCGTAGTATTTGAGTCAAACAATTTTTTATCTTTTTTACTTTGTCCTATATAGACAATGTGAGTATCCAACATATTTAGAGTATTTCAGACACTGCTGCATGTTTTCCACATGTTTTCTGGTTCGATTTTTATAACAAACTCATCAGATGGATTCAATTTTTATTCCCATTTTACAGGTTGGGAGACCATAATTTGAAGACGTTAAATAGCTTGCCCAGATTACATGGTTAGAAAAGTCAGGATTTATCTCAGGCCTGTGTTATTCCAAAACCCTCACCTTAATAGCTGGAGTATCTTCCAAGAAAGTGAAACACTTATTCCTCTATGCTATATTTTGCACTTTATTCCTGGATTTAAAATAGATTAAATTCATGTCATAACAATTAAACAGGATGTTTTAAGTGAAAAGGCTTCATGTATGAGTTGAAAACTTAATTATCATTATACCAGTATATCTAGCCAAAAAGAGTTAAAATATTAACAACGGCATTAATTTTCTCTGTGGATTATTTTGGGATTGACATAATATAAAATAGCAGGCCAGCCATTCAAATTCTGCAACCAATTCTTAAGACTTGTCTAAAACCTAAATTATACCTTAATATATTCAACTGAATTTTAATGTCATGGATAACTTTTCTCACTCCTACATGAATTATTTTTCTTTCTGTCACTAAACAGGAGGGGGAAATGTGTATTAACAAACAAGATGATGTAAAATTTGAAGAATATTGAAAATTTTGCTTCAAGTCTAGAAAGCTCAGTTTATTTGATAATTCAAACCTGTCTTCCTAGGTGGGCTTCAGAATTGCAATGAAAAGTTAGGAGCATGAGACTGCCTTCCCCAGGAAGCACACTCTTCTTAGCATACCGATCAGAACGTTTTCCTCTTTGTCTTCAATAGATCAATAATATTGAGGCTGCTAAAGTATATGTCCAAGAGAGGACTCCATTTCAGAAATCACTCATGAGATTTTTTCCAACACAGCAGCTGATATTATCTGCAACTCATCAATTTCTTACCTCCTCTGACCGTAGCTTATATGTATCTAACATGAAGAGTTCTTATCCTAACTCTTTTACATTATAGCAGTTTCCTTTGTGATTATATTTCAGAACGTAAAATGCTCTTTGGGAACTATTTAATTTTTCCTCAGCTTGTTCTTTTTCCTGCCCATCCACCCTTGCCCCCCTAAAATCCCACAGACTTGTCATTTTTTAAGTTGAAGTATCAGCTTTATCATAAAGTTTATCCTCTGTAGGCATGAATAAGCAAAACCAGAATGAAAGGAAAGAACTGAAACACCAAGAAACACACACACACACACACACACACACAGCTATAAATCTGTAAAAAGCATACATACGTACAAGCAACCTATTTTGTGTTAAAAAAAAGAATAGAAAATCTAATTAAATCCTCCCCCCCAAAAAAACACAGAAATGTCTAATGTTACAGGTTTAAAAACTAGACATTCTCAAGCATTTATTTAAAAGAAAATACAAATAAAAAATAATATATTAGTTGTAAGAGTTTTTAGACTTTTCAGAGTGCTGTTACATATGTTATCTTACTGCCTTTTTGGAGCTTCAACAAATCTAATGCAATGTGTAATTTGCCTCGGTACTATGGCACGTTTCTATTTTATAAAAGAAAACTGTAAATAAGGTTAGATGTCCAAAAAAAGCAAAACAAACTGCTTGCTAAATAGAGAGAAGGCATCCATGAAGATGGCAAGGACAGTCAAGTTTCGAGAAAGCACATAATTAACTATGGCTTGGAAGTGTTCCAAAATCTCATTCACCAACTGGCTAACACTTAGGCTGAAACACGCTGGGTGACAGGAAGAACTCTCAGGGTGAGAGCTACCAGCTCTGAAACAGAGCCTCATTAGAACACATCAGGGCTCCCTCCACGATGGCCCTTTCTGGTCCAGGGCAATAGATGCAACGAAGCAAAAGGGAACCTCGACACAGGCTCATCTGACAGTGTAGCCAAGTCATGATGATGGCTTAGATTGAAAATCAAAGAAAAAGATCACACTAGTAAAAACTGTGAACACACAAAATTGAAACTCGACAGAGTCATAGATGGTAGATTTTATATCTAGGTGTGTTCACGGATATTCATATAATTTTTTAAAAAGTTTTCTGTTATCATTTGTTTATTCAGTCATTTAAATAACTTTCCTTAAGCAGCTGTACATCAGACAATGGGGGGTTAAAAAATGAATATGAGAACAAGACACTGTCTTATCAGCAAGCAGCTCCTGGACTAGAGATGAAACTGATGAGTAAGGAGAATTATGGTAAGTGGTAAGTTGAGAGTGTAATGAGGGACCCGGGTAACTAACTTAGCCTGGGAGGAGAGAAAAGCAGCTGTTTGTATTTTGATAAGTACATGCATTTTTTTTTCATGTATGTGAGTAGCAAGAAAGGTTACAATTCTGACTAAGAACAAGTAAAATAACAAATGAAGCTACTGCCGATTTGCATATTCACTTAGAAACAAGAATTCAATACTTTGATTGGGTGAACACAGTAGCGACTCTTTAGTTTTATGACACATGTGCTGTCATTCCTGGGTATTACCTGCAGAAGAGCTTCAACGGGGGCTGCTCTCTAAACACCATGCAGAGCCATCTGGAAGTCTTCGTTGAATCTGGAAGAGAGGAAAAGCACCAGCTAAAGCTATCAGCTTATGACACAAAGGTAGCACTGAGAATAAGTGATAGGAAATATCCACACCACAAAGATCTGCCCACTGAACACAGAGAATGCCAAGGACATAGGTGGATTAGGGGTTTATCTCAGAAGTGACAGGTTTCTGCATTTCAGAAGCATCATGCTGGAGTGGGTGATGGAAGAGCTTTATATGAATAAAACCAAGATCCTCATTCACTGGAAAACCTTGGACTTCTTTTTTGATCGAAACCCAGTTTGGAAATCCTAGATTAACCCGATAGAGCCATTTTTCTTCTGTTTCAGTTGCTGCTTCCATGAGGATTCGAGCAAATTCTGAAATGCAACGCCTGTCACTATAACCATTAACAAACATGATATGGAAGTAAAGAGAAAATACTTTAAAACAAAAAAAAACTTCTGCTTTTAATAGTTTTGCTTTATTCCCAAAGGTCACACAACCTATTTGTCTGTCTCTCTGTTGAGTGGCTGTATTCATGTCATTTCATCATTTAGACAGATAATCAGAAGTCATTATTTGTCTTAGGTTTGGACTTAATTCAATTCACTGAAAAGAAATGCAATGGGCAAACATTGTGAAAACTGCAAAACAGGACACCTTACTCTAAGTCAACTATCTCATGTGTAAGTATTTCTACTGGGTTCAATCTTACATGAGAATCTTAAGAGAATTTACAACATGCCACTATAACACACTTGTGGATTTCTTTTAATGTTGGTAGCACAAATTAAAACAATAAACACAAGAAGATTACATTTCGGCCTTCTCCAAGTATAAACCTGAGAATGAAGGTGACAAGGCAAATATTTAGGACTATACACAAGTGTAGAGACACCTGATGATTTTATCAGGTTCCTGAATTGCTTTGGGACTTTCGTCTGAGTTCTGACAGGCAATCAGATGAAAACTGTCAATTGTGATAATTGGAAAATACCTATTTAGCAAAATCGGATGTTGGAGCTCTAAAATATTTCTCACTCTATCTGCATTAGAGTTTCCAGAACTACAATCACAAGAGAAACACAGTGGAAATGGAAAAGCAGATGTTTTGGCCTCTATTTCCAAGGTAACTGTACTAACTGCTAATTTTTAATGAATATTAGCTCTAAAGAGCTTTGCTTCTTGGGCCTAGCTTTTCAAACAGGAACCTAAAACCCTCTGCAGAACTTTGTTTTGATGAGCATGATCGTTCCCTTTGCTTCTGAAAAGAAAATAACAATAATTAAGCACTTAAAGCTTCTGCAGTTGAGGCTATTTTTTCTCCTTCTTAAAAAAAAATCAGACTCTTTGTAAACAGGACCTAATTAATATAACTAGTTTCATCATAATTATCAACCTCGTAAGACATATTTTGTATCCATGATGTACAATCTGCACAGAATTCCCTAAGTTGTAACTGTGGAGAAAAGTACTGGTCATCAGAGTTTACCAAATGGCATTGTAAAGAAATACTAAACCCATTAGAATAGCAGGTTTCATTTACCAGAAGATATTAAAATCCTGTCAATGTGATTTCCATCATGAAGGTTTTCACTGAAATAATAAAAAATGAATGAAGGAAATCAAATGTAGTCATCTAGTTAAATATTCATTTTCCAGTCTTTAGAGAGCTGTTTATGATACTTTGAACACCTGGCCTTTACTAGAGCATTGCCTGATTTTAAACTTGTTCTCATACCAAAGCAAATTCCAGGAAGGCCACCAGTTAAGTCCATAATTAAGAAAAAGCCAAAATAATGAAGTGTCCTTCTTCGGAATCTGGGAGTAATGGAACAAACCTTTGATTCTAGTTAAAAAAAAAAAAAAATTCCTGGAGAATTCTTTCAGTGCCTGGGCCAGAGGCAAGTGAAGCTCCAATGGTTCAAAATTTAAAGAGACACTCACTCAGAGGTGTGGACCCTCCATGTTCATGAAGTTGAGAGAAAGGGTCTCCTTACATTTTTCTGCATAGGCACCTCATTTACTTCATTCCAGTCCTAGCCCTGAGTCCTCTGGCATTTGTGGTAATCATATCTCATCGCAGTTTTGTTGATAACCATGAAAACAACAAAAATTAAAAAAAACTTTTGTCCCGTGTTTGATAGAATTGTAAGACTGTATGTTTTCTACAATTGCAACTTAAATAAGAACATGCATTTTGGTAAATATAAGACAAGATAAATGCAAAATCCTCAGATAGGGATAGGAGGTAAGAAATCAGGTAAGGTGAGGTAAAGGAGGAGCTTCCTAGGTTATTTCCTAATCTTATCCCCCCTTCACACACCCAGGGGTTACCCTAGTGAGTAGCATGGTCATTGGGAAATATCAAATTCCGTGCTAGGAAAGAAACAAGTGGAATAGTGAAAGAAAAATAAATGAAAACACAGCATTTTTAAGGCAGAGAATGCAATCAAGAAGGCACATGCCTCAGTGAAACAAAACAATCAAAATGCTGAGATGTAAAGTAGAAAGAAAAAGGACATGTAAACTAGGATTTCAGTTCTGAATTCAAATCTGAGCCCTGTCCTATACATGAACTTTTGAAGCAGGTTAATTTCTATGAAACTTAGTTTCCTCATCTATGAATTAAGAATGATAGAACCACAGGAGCAAAATCATAGCAATCACAGCTCTATTGAGGTAAAACTGTACCTATATGCCAGACACTTTGAACAAGTAATATCTCAGTATTAAGATTACAGCTCTGGGAGATAGGCGTTTTTCCTATTTTACCAAAAAGAAAATGTGAATGATAACAAGGTGCATTAAGTTATTTTATGTATACATTATTGTCTATATATTTTCATCAACATAACATAATGCTTTAAATCATAATGTCCTATGACATCAGAATAATATGTATACACATACATTCATACATAGCATAATCATAACAGTGCATTAAATTGAATGTATAAAGCACTTAGCAAGGCAGCAAGTTGGGGAAGCTCAAGGAAGAGTGGCCATTATTACGGTAAATTATAAATTTATTTACTGAATATTATTTTCATATAAATTTTAAAAATTTAAATATTTAATTTGGATTAATGTATTCGTTATCTTTTTCACTATTCCATCAATGTGGAAAGAAGCAGCGAAAGAGGAGTCCATAAGCGTTGTCACCAATCTCCTTCAAAAGGCATGACTAGATTTTGGGCTTTGAAAGTCCAAGTGAATCCATTAATACTTAGGAAAAGGGCACATTGCCCGGCACAGTGGCTCACGCCTGTAATCCCAACACTTGGGAGGCCAAGGTGGGCAGATTGCCTAAGCTCAGGAGTTCAAGACCAGCCTGAGCAACAAGGTGAAACCCGATCTCTACTAAAATACAAAAAACTAGCCAGGCGTGGTGGCGTGCACCTGTAGCCCCAGCTACTCGGGAGGCGAGGCAGAAGAATTGCTTGAACCCAGGAGGCAGAGGTTACAGTGAGCCCAGATCACACTACTGCACTCCAGCACGGGTGACAGAGTGAGACTCCATCACCAAAAAAAAAAAAAAGAAAAAGAAAAAGGGTACATCATCAGGGTGTTAGGTACAAAGGGCCAGGAGAGAGGAAAGTGGAGGCCGTGGATTTTCATATTAATACAAATGAAATGCTAAGAAGCTTAGTGTGGTGGGAAGAACTGTCACACTCCTAAAGCCAAACTGCCCACTCCTGCCCGTGGCCAGTCTGGGTTTCAGGGGCAGAGCTGGAAAAAAGACCTAGGAGTTAAGATACCTGAGTTAGACAGCTGTCTTTGTTGCAATCAACACATTTCTCAGGAGTTTGTGAGTCGACAAATAGAAACAAAGACCTCAACTGCCGTTCGCAGTTGTACAACATAGATATCTTAGCCTGCAGGTAATACTTTTGTATTAGAGGAGCTTCAGATTTCAGCTGTAAGTGCACAGCTAAATATTGCTTAGAAATGCTTTCCCTTCATTTTTTTGCCTTCCATTTAGCTTTGTTAAACAAAAGATGATAATTTGTCTACTCAAAAGAAAACCTTATAGACACAAGTCTGTTTTCAATAGATAGAGGCCTGGAACTCTGAGAAATTTATGAAAGAATAAAGAGGACATGGTTTGAAATAGGAATTGTTATTGCTGAGCAATTTCAACTTGCCCTCTCCTTCCAGTAATAGGTTGGAGGAAACCCATCACCATTTACTGTGCTGCCTCACATCAGGAAGCAGTATGTCAAGGAAAGCTTGTTGATTAAAAATTAGATACCTATATTTTTCATTAGCAATCACTTCAGAAAACAACAAACATATCTAAAGCCAAAATGTCAGAGCAAACATAAGATTACCCCATTGCCATTCTTAATACATAAGTAATTATTGTATCAGAACATTCAAAAGCTGCAGTCTAGATTAAATAACCCTGCAGCCTCTTAAAGGGTCATGGAGATTTGCCTTTGAAGGCAGTAGATCTCAGAATTGTAGCTCCCAGCTCGTTGAGTAGAAGATGTAATTTTTTGTTGTTCTGTGTAATCAGAATGCACTTGGGTTAGCAGCACATGTTACACCTAAACTTCACCAACCACAGCTGAGAAGGCAGATGGGTACGAGGAAAATAAGGGAGGAAGTCCCATGAAACCTGGAATCTCCTGACTCAAAGGATCTGTGTGGAGAAAGAGGGACTGTTAGTGTAGGTATTTTGGTAGCAGGGATGTCAGTGAACAGGCTGCCTTTGTGCTCTAAGACACAACATCATCTTACTTGGGAGAGGAGTAGGGGAGGACAGATTTGGGATATATTTTGGAGAACCAATCAGCATCACTTTAGAGATCACTGTAGCCTTAGGCCTTCTATGATCACCCTAACTATATGGAAACCCAAACCCCAGCCAACTCTATCACATTACCCTGATTCTATTTTCTTCATAGCCTTTATCAATCATAACAATAACTTGTTTACTTCTTCATTGTTTGTCTCTCCCAACAGAATGTAAGCTCTTAGACAAGAGAGTTCAGGGTTTTCCACTCTTGTATCTCTAGCACCATAGAACTGTGCTTGGCACCATTAGCAAGAAGCAGAACAGAGAAATATCAGAATCATTGTGCCTAAATGTTATGCCATATTTAAGCAAAGAGTTTATGAAAATATATTGTTAAATATGTACATATTGTAAGTATTTTAATATATTGCACATAAAAAGTATGTAAAACATATACATATAATTTGAATAATAATAAAATAAAATCCCATGTGGCTACAACCATCTTAAGAAGGGACCATTGCTGTTATCTTAAAAGCTGTCTTCCACAAAGTTAGGCCCAGCCCACACAAAGGACATAGATTCCTATCTCTAAGTATTTTCCTTTCCTTGATTTCTCTTGATTAACTAGATTTGTGCAAGGGAAATAGCATTAAGCAATGGGGTACACTGGCTGGAGCTATGGTCCTATCCACAAAACTTTTTGTGATACACATTTTTTCTATAAACATTTATTCATGCATTGTATGCATTTACTAATGTTCAATATATTTTAAACATTATAAAACCTTTCAGAATGAGAGGTACAGAGTGTGCTTTTAAAAAATATAAATTTAAAATATTTTATGAATATTTATATAATTGTTCAAACTGGTTTATTCTCATTATATTATTAGCATGATTAGTGCTATATTCTAGTAAATGAAAGATGTGCATATTACTAAAGAAGAATGAACACTGCCAATTTAACTATCACATGCCACCCATCAATCATAAGGTACACCTCTAAAAATTTTAGCAATGATAAAATATACAGACTTTATAATCAATGAAATGCAGTACATTTTCTAATGAAAAATCGGATTGGACACAGTTGTTACGGAAATTGTGTTTCCATAATACAATATTATACAACTATATTATGACATTTTAAGTGCCTAGTTACAAGATTATTTTAATTCCAATTTTGGATTTTGTGTTTGCTATAGCTATGATAAAGATACTTTACAAATATACATTTTTTGCATATGTATTATAAACACACACAGATACATATATTATCTCCAAATAAAAGAAAAACATAAGATTGTTTTTTAATAATAAAATTTTTAATCCCACCCACCAATTATTTAAAAGGTTTTGGTGTTGCAATTGCAAATTCTCAGAAGGGGGTGCATTTAACAATTTTTTTACAAGTGACTTAAAAATACACTAAAGGTTCATATTCAGAAGATTTTAATGCAAGCTCAGCAACTGTGCATCTAAGTGTATGTGAATGTATGTATATGTATGGGTGTTCTGGCTTTATCACGCTCTCTTAAGAGTGGCTTTATCCACTCTTGACAATAAATAATTTATTTATATTTTAATGTTGTCTTTGTAATACATTATCATGGCAATTTGTGTGCTTCTTTTTTTTTTTTTTTTTTTGGATTTTAAGGGTTTTTTTCACCAATGTAGTGGTACATTGCCAATAAGAATTGTTCATAAAAATATGACCTTGTTATTTTTTTCCAATGAGACAATGTAAAGAGAGGAAAACTAATAATCTAAACAATATTTAACACCTTTGGCATCTGTTGAAAAGCAAATATGAAGACTAATGTTCTCCTGGATAGCTCATTCAATGTTTATCCATGGGGCTGCTAGTTCATTTTTTATAGCTAGAAATACAAGAGAACACATTGGAAAAAGAAAAAAATAATGAGCAGAGGACATGAAAAAGAAGAGAAGGAGGAGTAAGAGGAGAAGGAAAGAAGAGGAAGATCTGGATAAGTTGGGCTAAGAAGAAGAGGAAAAGAAAGAAGAGGCCCAGTGCGGTGACTCACACCTGTAATCCCAGAACTTTGGGAGGTCGAGGTGGGTGGATCACCTGAGGTCAAGAGGTCGGGACTAGTCTGTCCAACATGGCAAAATCCCGTCTCTACTAAAAATACAAAAATTAGCCAAGCATGGTGGTGGGCGCCTGTAATCCCAATTACTTGAGAGGCTGAGGCAGGAAAATCACTGGAACCTGGGAGGCGAAGGTTGCAGTGAGCTGAGATTGAGCCACTACACTCCAGCCTGGGTGACACAGCAAGACTGTCTCAAAAAAAAAAAAAAAACACACACACAAAAACAAAGAAAGAAGAAGAAGAGAAGGAGAAGGGAGAAAGGAAGGCTAGGGAAAAAGGGAAGGAGGAGAGAGAAAGGGGAAGGAAAAGGAAAAGGGAGGATAAAGGGGCAATAAATATATTCTGAGGAAAGTGCTAAATCAATTAATATCTTGAAATAAATATATGTAAAAATTCTTAATTTTTTTCTGTTTTAATTTTTTTCCCCATAAAGGGATAATTAAGGAAAAATTTCAAAAGATGTTAGATGACGCTGTCTTGTTAATCTCAGACATCCTTTCATTGAAAGCTGATCTAGGATATGTATTATTGAAAACTTTTTTTTTATTTTTTGAGACAGGGTCTCACTCTGTTGCCCAGGCTGGAGTGCAGTGGCATAACCTTGGCTCACTGCAGCCTCCACCTCCTGGGTTCAAGTGATTCTCCTGCCTCAGCCTCCCTAGTAGCTGGGATTACAGGCATGTGCCACCACGCCTGGATAATTTTCTTTGTATTTTTCGTAGTTAACAGAGACGGGGTTTCACCATGTTGGTCAGGCTGGTCTTGAACTCCTGTGCTCAGCTGATCTGCCCACCTTGGCCTCCCAAAGTGCTGAGATTACAGGCGTGAGCCACTGCACCCGGTCTGAAAACCTTTTCTAAGACCACTGCTTAAGCACCAATTCATTTAATTTTGCAACATTAAAAATATATGAGCTAGAAAGGATAAAAAAATTCCTTCCTTCCTTCCTTTAACTCCTCCCTTCCTCTCTGCCTCCCTTCCTTTTCCTTTTCCTTCCACAGTTCTTTTTTTCCTCCCTCTTCTTGTCTGCCTGTCCTGTCTCTCTCAAGAGGGAAAAGTTATTTCTTAAAAGTAAATATTACATACAATGAATTCACCCATACAAGTTCTTGAGTTGGTTTTTGAAAATCAGTATATTGAGAGTAAAATTGGGAAGAAAAGCTCATAGAATGAACTATTATAGTCATGCATACTATCTTATTATAGAGAAGACATACAATCAAGTTTTGAAGTATGTACCCTTTTTCAGTGTTAATATCATAAATTGCTGCTTTATAAAAAGCACTCTTGACAATAAATAATTTATTTATATTTTAATGTTGTCTTTGCAATACATTATCATGGCAATTTGTGTGCTTCTTTTTTTATTTTTTTATTTTTTATTTTTGGATTTTAGGGTTTTTTCCACCAAAGTAGTGGAACATTGCCAATAAGAATTGTTCATAAAAATATGACCTTGTTATTTTTTTCCAAAGAGACAATGTAAAGAGAGGAACGCTAATAATCTAAACAATATTTAACACCTTTAGCATCTGTTGGAAAGCAAATATGAAGACTAATGTTCTCCTAGATAGCTCATTCAATGTTTATCTTGATGACTAGAAAACAAGCAACTGAACAACCATTGAACTGAATTACAATAAAATATACGTTTTTCACAGAGAGCACAAAATCAGTTTTCATTTGGCATGCTAAGTATGCTATATTTGAACAGAATGTTACATATTCATTTCATTCATCATTTAAAGGCAGATAATCAGGAAGTCATTACGTGGCCTGCATTGGGCAGCTATTTGATTAGAGCATAATTGAGCACTCTGTAATTCAGCCAAGGCTGACAGGTTGGGAATGCATAATATCCATTCTAGGTATTTTGAATGTGGGGAAAACTATGGGGCAAATGGTGTTTGCTGGCCAAAAGTGGCCACTGGAATGAAAGAGAAAACCCAGAAAAATAAAAATTTAATTTACATTTTGTTCTTTTTTATTGTTAAAATTGTTCTGTTTTATTTTGCAAACTGGTAATTTATAAATTGCAGTAACTCATGTGAGAAATTGTTCTCTCTGGCATCAGAAAACTTCATGTGACATTTTGAGTCATGCTGGCATCACTCTGTGGTGGTCCAGACTGACTGTTCACAGATTCTTAGACATGAAGGTAGTAAGTTAAAGCAGAACCTGATTTTATCCAGGAGTTTATGAAGTGGGGAACTGGGGATGGAAATTAACATGCAGAAGTGCATGATAAGGCACAGCAAAAACTGGAGAAGACAAGCTACAGATATTCTTACCATGCTTATGGTTGGTGGGGACGAGACATCATAATATAAACGCCAGACTGCGTATCGTAAGCTAATTTACTTCTTTAAAACATCACTAGCACATCACATGCATGACTTTCCAATGGTCTACTTGCTGTTTCCTCTTTCTCTTCCATCTTTAGCCTTCCTATCCAAACCCAATGTGAAGTTTCAATCAGAAGGGAAAGCATTAGGGAACTTTATTAGGTTCAGAAATAAAATATATTTAGCTGCACAATTTATAAATATTTACTAACTTTTTTGTTACAGTAGCAACTAAATTCATGATTTTTAAGAGACAATGAGGAGTATTTTATCATCATCATTTGTATAAGTTTTCTAGGATAGCTGTAACAAAGTACAGCAAACTGTGTGGCTTGAAACAACATATATATATTGTCTTACAGTTCTGGAGGCTAGAAACCTGAAATCAAGGTGTTATTGGAAGGGCTGATTCTTTCTGAGGGCTCTGAAGAAGAATCTGTTTCATGCCTCTCTCATAGCTTCTAGCGAAAGCCAGCAGTACTTAGATTCCATTGACTTGTAGATGTATTGCTCCAATTTCTGCCTCCATCATCACATGGCATTCTCCCTGTGTCTTTGTGTCTTCACATAGCTGTTTTATTTTAAGAACACATATACTGGATGAGGGGCCCACCCTAGTTCCATATGACATCATCATAACTAATTACATCTGTAATAATCCTATTTCCAAATGTCACATTCTGAGGTACTGAGAATTAGAATTTCAACATATCTTTTTCAGGGACACAATTCAGTCCACACAGCACTGTTTAGAATTGTTGACATATGGTAATAATACAACGCAAATTAACTTTTAGTTGGTTCTAAAACTCTCTGTAGGAAAGTCACCCCTTTATTGTAGCAAGTGAAGATTATGCCAACTGCCGACTCATGATACTTCTTTGACTTGATCAAAAGACATATTAAGACATAGAAACTATATGAAGCAGAGGTGTAACGAATCCAAACTCTTATGATCATGAATATAGAGTCAGCCAAAGACAGAGTGGTAAAAGTCTCAAATAAAAAAGAAGAGACCCCCTCATTGTCCTTTATGAAATGACTCCCTCATTGTGCTGTTGATACTAAAAGACATATCAACGTTCAAATAAATATTGGTAGTAACCAGATGCAGACAGTCATGAGCTTTTGTGACCTGCATCTTATGGTGACTCTTGAGACTTGTATCTTATGGGAGGGATGGGGTAGAGTTTGAAAGCTGTTTGAGTCAGCAACTAAGTGTGAAATAAAGTGGGAAAGTTGTGGATGACGAAGAAAATGAAAATGCTGAGCCTACAAGTTCAAGAATTCGTTGGCCACTATTCTTGCATCTCCTTCTCCCAGTGATGTAGTCTCAATAGTATAGAGTCCCTTTAGTATAGTCTCTACAGTATATAGTATCGGAGTATAGCAGGATATGAAGAAGGAAATTTCAGCCAAAAAGCTTATAAATCAATAGCAGATTCCAAAGTGAGGTGTTAAATAAAGATGCTTATTTTCCAAAATAAACTTTTGTGAATCTGTGAGACCAGACTATATCCTTTTATCCATTCAAAAGATATGAAAGTACCAGGTGCATTTGTGAGTTGAGTTTTGGAGAGCGATTGGTCTTTGATGAGTCCCACCCACACCAGTGAGAGGCACGAGGTGAAGTGACTCTCATTTTGTGCTTAATGAAGAGATGCTTCAGTGAGACCATTTTAGGGAGCTTGAAATGTGTCCCTCATGCTTAGGGACTATGAGAATTGGGGTTGGACTTATATATGAGATATCTAAAGGCTGACAAATGGGAATGGCTATTGCTAACTGATAGACCAAAGAGAGGTGATGGTGTAGAAGAGCCTGCCTTCTTGGTGTGTTGAAGTAATGAGTATGTGATTTGTCCTACAGATCAGAGGGGATCCATGTGTATGAGAACCACCATGGGTGTCTGAAAGGATTGTACAAGGGGCATTTAGAATGGGAAGTGTTGCTCATCAATAAAAACTGTAGGAATCACATATTGATTCCAGTAGTTGAGGAAGACACAATAAAAGACAGGCTGGACTTCCAGTTTCAAGGAATCTGCTGGTGAGAGAGGTCAGTGGTAGGGCAGAGGAGGGTTTCTGTAAAGAGTTCACAATAACACCTTGTAAGAGGAAAATACAGTTTTAAATTTCTGGAGAACCAGGAAACACAAAACCACTTCTTAAATTTATCAGTAAGATAATAATTTTTTCCTCCCATAAAATACTCATTCTGGAAAAGGGAAGTTTTAACTTTAGTCAAATGTAGCATTTATGTTACTGTAAGAGGATGTTCATTCCAATTTCTGAATGAAGTCTGCGTTCACTAACTTTAAGTGACCATAGGGTTTTTCATTAACCCCAAGAATAAGCAGAAAAACTGTGGTGCCTAATTACATTTTCAAAGGGCAAGAGAAGAAGTAAATCCATTGAGCAAATTTAAATCAAAAGTGAGACTTAAAGTTGCTATATGGTTATATCCTACCAATCATGTTTGTTCAATGAACCGATAACATTCACATTTGTAAATCTGTTTTACTTCACCTTTCCTGCTTCTTGTCATTGCTTTATGGAAGAGATTGTGGGACTAGAAGTAGGTGGAGCTCCTTTTCATAGATACTTTTGTTAAGTGAGAGTTGGCTGCTCATAATTGAGACAGCTATAATGGGTAGCCTAGAAAGGAGAGATGGCTCACTTCCATCTCTTTTGACTTTTCTGCTACTTAATATCAATAACAATCACTTTGTGAATGAGGGTGATTACAAAGAGAGTGATTAGAATCAGGGTAAGCTTCGCTGAATATCCAGCTTGACAAGTAGAAAAAAATGTTTAATCTGCCCAGATCTTCTTCCTTTTGTGTTCTAGACTTCTCTTTTGGTGATGCAGTATATCAAAATGACAAAGACCATGAGAATATTACAGTTTTGAGTGCTTATTTTGGAAGGTAATGTTATGGGTTGAATTTGTCTTCCCCAAAATGATATGTGAAATCCTAACCCACAGTACTTTACAGTGTGACCTTATTGAGAGATAGGGTTTCACAGAGGTAATCAAATTTAAATTAGGTCGTGAGGGTGGACCTATGCCAATATGAGCTTTGGACATAGACAGACACTTTGGACATTATTCTAAAGAGAGAGAATGCCATGTGATATGGTTTGGCTCTGTGTCCCCACCCAAATCTCACCTTGAATTGTAATAATCCCCACATGTCATGGGAGGGACCCTGTGGGCAATAATTGAATCATAGGGGTGGGTTTTTCCCTGTGCTTTTCTCATGATAGTGAATAAGTCTCTAGAGATCTGATGATTTTTATAAAGTGGAATTCCCCTGCACATGCTCTCTTGCCTGCCGCCATGTAAGATGTGTCTTTGCTCTTCCTTTGTCTTCTGCCTTAAGGGTGATGCCTCCCCAGCCATGTGGAACTCTGAGTTCATTAAGCCTGCTTCCTTTATAAATTACCCAGTCTTGGGTACGTCTTTAAGAGTAGCATGGGAACAGTCTAATATACCATGTGAAGACACAGGAAGAAGGAGCTCATGTGATTAGAGTGATGCATCTACAAGTAAAGAAACGGCAAGGGTTGTCACAAAGACCAGGAGCTGGAAGAGGCAAGCATGGATTCTCCCCTAGAGCCTTCAAAGAGAGCATGCTTTTTCTAACACCTGGGTCTCAGACTTCTAGGCTCCAAGGCTGTAAAACAATAAATGTCTGTGTTAAGCTACCCAGTATTTGGCACTTTGCTATGGCAGTCCTAACAAACTAAAATGGTGGGTTATGAAGGTGCTTGATGGAAGAGCCTGAATTGAAGGTGGGGTTCAGAGAAAATATAATAATTTTAGAAAAATAATTTAACACATAAATTTAAGAGAAAGATTATATTTTTTAGTAGGGCCAGAGGAAGCAAAACATGTATCCAATGAAATATCCTAAGATTTTGTGTACCACATGGGTTTCTCTCTGTGCAATATAATCTCAGGGATTCAAGGGGTCAGGGCTACTAAAGTGGGGTTTGGTGGAGGAGCAAGTGCTGAATGGTGGTAATACATTAAGTTCTCATGAAGCTATTATAATTCCAGGCAGCAGTTTCACATACCTAACAACAACAACAAAAAAAACTATTGAAATCGCTGCAGAGGCTAGGGGCTGATAAGACCCAGAAAAACAGGATGTGGGCCAAGCTGGCTAAGACCCACTGGACCCAATATGGGGCTGGATTTGTCCTAAGTGTCACCTAGGACCTCATTATATGCTCATTAACATACTAAATCACATACCCACCAGCATCATAACACTTCTGGGAACATCCATATTTGGTGTAAAAATGGGTAGCACCACAGTTCTGAGAAATCTTCACCTTTCTCCTATATTCATGAATATTCCACCCCTTGGTTAAAGAAACCCATAAAAGTAGCAGCCCCAAACTCCATCATGTGATTCATTCTTTTGAGTATACCTGCATTTGCTTCTCTTGTATACTTTTCTCTTTGCAGTAAATCTCCATACTTTCACAATTTTCTGACTCATCCTTGGATTCCTTCTTGAGATGTTTTCAAGAGCCTAGACACTAGCCATGGTCAAGGTCCCACTAGCGTTTGAGGACCTCCCCTGATATCAGGAAATACCAGCTATTTTTATATTTTATTATGACCACTTTTTGTACATTTTTGCCTTCCAAAATTAATTATAGGCTTCTAGGGTCAGAAAATATGCCCTGTAATTCTTAAAATCTTCTAGAAAATAGAAAATTTATTTGTATATATTAGGCAGCTAACAAATTCAGGCTAAAGTGAGAATATTGGAATGGTGTAAGATTATATTTTTGGACCACACACAATTAATTCTTGTATAGACAGCTACATATTCTCCATTACAAAAGACCAATTTGGTGCTATGTTTTTAAAAAATCTACTGCATTTTAATTAGCTTTGATTAACAGTGCAAAGAGCTAAAGAGAAACAGGATCAATTTTTTTTTTAAGTCAGTATGCGAGGGATTTGCATTCAGTAGTCTAACTCTTTCACATATCACCAGCAGAATTGGGCCCCAAGCAATCTATTCATTTGCAGCTATAATAAATGACACAGGGGACTGAAATGGTGAAGAAGTCTGTCATTTGAAGATTTGTGGTGATTGGTTACAATAGGAAAATGAATTCCACAAAGCCAACTAGAGTATGTATAATGAATTCATTGCTTCAGTTACCACACGAAACAAATGCCAAAAGGTTTAGTTTCCACATATAAAACAAAAGTCACTGGTAATATCATGTGGAAAGCAAAAATGTTGAGATAACATAATCCAGCAATAGTTAACGCATATAAAACAGTACAGGCTGTTCTAGCATCTTAGGCAGCTGGGTATAGTGCATACAACTTCTGAAGACTACTTTTAATTCTAGACATTGTCTGCTGTTGCCTTCTCACCTACCCTTTGGTAGTATCCTTTTTTATCCCTGGGGCTAGAAGCCTGAAAACTCTTTTCAAGCTCCCTACCAACTGGTTTCCTATTAGGGTCTGCCAATGGGAGTTATCACTTGGAGATTAAAAAAACCAAAGCAAAAGAGAAGCCTTTTTTCTTCTTATTTTAGCAACTCTGGAAGCAACAGCAGGAGCAGACAGCAGAAGAATGTGACCACAGGCAGCAATATAGGTGGCAAGTTCAGCAACCTCATGGAGTGCAGGCTCCCTTAGCAGCAAAGGTGTAGCTCTATCAGCAGCTGCTCCAGCATGTCAGCAGCAGGCTGCTGGGCTCCAGCCAGACACGGGGCAACTCCTTGAACTTCACATGCTACCAGTCTGTCCCTTTGTTCCTCCAGCCCTTTTTCTTCTTTCTGTTGCTTCTCCAGTTCCTCATGTACAGTTCCTTGTGCTAAACCTCTTTCTTCTTGAAATATCTAGAAAGGCTTCTGTTTTCCTTATTGGAAACTCACTGATTCAGCATTATCAGTGAGTGTCCCCAGAAACAAATACATCTGGAATTGGTTATGTAATTTGCTCGAGCCTAAATATAGTTGAAATCCCACTGCCAGTAGAAAATGGAAAACTTGTACATGTCATGCAGTGGCAAAACAGTAACTAAAATTATTCCCTGTCATTGCCTGAGATGATGTACCTTTTAATGGGTAAGCTTGAGGTTGCCAAGTGACTGTTTCATGGTGAACATGTTTACAGGGACTGAGGGGTGATGAGCAGCTTCGGACTACAATAGAGAACTTACTGACAGAAAGGGACAATCTCTGGGCTTTACATTCTCACCTTAAAATATGGATGGAGAGATTCTGTGAATGGTGCTGATAGAGTATCTCATGAGGTCATAGAACTGTACTGCTGAAAGTGAGACCCCAGATTTGATCCCATGAGTTGCAGAACTGTAACATAAGTTGACTTCATAGCTTCAGCATGTCTCTTATGTAAGCACCAGGGCATTGGTTAATATGGACTAGAAATCTGAAAATTGGAATGAAGGTCTGTGAGTGGGTAGAGATTAATCTAAAAACTTTAAAAATCCTAATCCTTCTGAGCCTTCTTTTCCAAAGAAACTAGCCCTTGTTTCTAAAGGAAGAGGAAAGTAGTCTTCCTTTGCTTTGAGAAACTATAATGAGCTCAACTGAAGCAATTACTTTGCAAGATGTCAATTATTTTCAAGATATATGCTCATTTCAACTCATTGCCTTCATGCCCAAAGACAGAGTTAGATCCCCGTAGGTCCAGGAATGTAAAAGCAAAGTTTGACCTAGAAGAAGACAGCCTATATACTGAATGAATTATTCTGAAGACTCAGATAATTTATATTAGCAAAACCCTGGATATTATATGTAGGAAAGGATGGCAAGGTTGTTATAAACAAAGAAATCTGAAACTAGTTATATAATATGTTTGGTTTTGTTTTTAGAGATTGAGGGTTCTCATTATGTTACCCAGGCTGGTCTTGAACTGCAAAGCTCAAACAATTCTCTGGCCTCAGCCTCCCAAGGACCTGGGATTACAGATGCAAGCCACTGCGCCTGGCTCTGTTACATAATCTTTTATGCCAAAGAGGACAAAATAATGGATCAGAAGTGGCTCTCACAGCTTCCTTGGTTGATTAAAACATTGATTCAATAGTGATAGGTATTTAATGAGTTTGTGATGACAGAACTTCCCTGGAATAATTTTTAAAAAGAAACCCAAGGATGTGGAAGATAAGAATACTGCAGTATATTTATCATGTGCTACTCACTTGCTTCCATGTTCCCTGGTAGTGTCTAGACAATTCTTCATTGCCCATGGCACTGAGAAAGCCTGAATGACAGGAAAACTAGGATCCTTGAAAGGAGACTATGATGGAAAAGGATGTCATTAAAAGGGGCTGCCTGATTTCTGTGGTAAGAAGGAAGAGGCAGCGGTCCAATGACAAGGAGGATGCAGTTACAACAATGGGCATCAGGCCTGGAGTGTTTGTTAGAATGTTTTGTCAGGAAGGCATTCTTGGTACTGGCTAATTGATCAAAGGGCCTTCAGATAAAATTAGGTAAGAGGTTGGAAATGTATGGCCCAAGGACCAAATCCAACACGCCATCTATTTTATAAATCAAGTTTTATTGGAATACTTTCTTGCCCTTTCATATGTGTGCTTCCTATGACTGTTTGAATACTACAGTGGCAACTGAGATCATATAGTCTGAAATGTCTAAGATAACTACTGTCAAGCCTATTACAGAAAAGCATTTGCTAACCCTGAATTAGTTGGTTAACCAACTATTGTATTGATGTCTGTACAGGCTCTCTATATTTGTAAGTTCTATATCCATAGATTCAACCAGCTGCAGATCAAAAATATTTGAAAAAAACAATAAAATATAATACAAATTTTAAGAATATAGTATAATAACTATTTATATATTATTTACATAATATTAAGTATTATAAGTAATCTAGAGATAATTTAAGATATGTGGGAGGATATGCAGAGGCTATATGCAAATACTACACCATTTTGCATAATGGGCTTGAGTATCTGAGGATTTTGGTATCTGTAGGGAATCTGGGAACCAATGCCCCACAGATACTGAGGTATGTACACCAAAAATCTAGGTCTGGAATACAGAGACCTTACTGGAATCACTATAATGGAGAATAATGGCCTCTTCCTTAATTCCTAGATCTGAACCAATTAGCAGAATTGGGAATCTCTTAGGATAAAGAGAGACTAGGCTTTTGTAAAAAGTGACTTGGCCGTAGTATACCCTGAAAATATTTCCATAGACCTTCTGTAAAGCAGCCTATGTCTACTTGACCAGATTAACTGTGTACCAGGAAAGGGTGAACTCAGATCTTCAGGGAATTACTAGATGTGGGTGCTGAGTTGATGTTAATCTGTGAGGACCCTAAATGCTGTGGTCACCAATCAGAGGGAAAGCTAGAAGATTAATGGAGTCTTGGCCTGTTTCCATCTTGCAGTGAACCTAGTGGGGGCACAGACCACCCTGGCATTGTTTCCCCAGTTCTTGGGTTCATGTTGGAATAGACAGACTAGATGACTATGGGGTCCCCCTCTGGCCCTCTTGACTCCTGGAGGGAGATGTCATCTTTGGCCCTGGAGTCACATCAACTTCCTCACAGCCTCCCTCTGCTCTTTGCTCTCATTAAACTTATTTTACTCTTCCTAACCTTTCCATACCTTTTCAATTCAATCCCCTACTTTTATTTCCTCTCTGAGATAGATAACTTCCTAATTCACTTGCTTACAATCAGTTTGGAGTTTAGACACTGGGAGAAGATATTGAGCTCACATCATAACGACACCTTCTTCTCAGTTTCCTCAAGTCTACTATGACTATGTTATGCCCAGAGAGGCCAAGTAAATTGCACAGTGTCATATAGTTAGATAGTTGCCAAACACCAGTAGAAGAATTTCTGGCTCCTGACTAGTGACTCTAAACTTCTATTTGAATTGCTCTTATATCATTAACAAACAAACAAACAAACAAACATAGATTATTTGGTCAAACTGAGATCCTGTAAAGCTGAACCTCTGGAGGAAAAGCCTGGGTGCGTGTCTTTCTCTAAAGCCCTGCAGTTCTTAGAACAGCATTAGGAACTACAGCATCATGTATAAGAAGATATCAAGGACCTGCATCACAAGTGCATTTATCTTATGAGGATTCAACTTCACGTGCTTTAGATAAGGGAGGTGGGGAGAGAAAGAGAGAATAATAAAGAATAACTGATACAGGTGACTTGGTTTCCATGCCTTCAGTAGTTGTACATCCCAGTCCCCAGGGCGAGTATGATATGAATTGGATGTTCCCTTGGTCGGTCTAAAAACAGGGCTCTCATAGTTAGAATGTCTTCTCTGTGTTTGGCAAGACTGTCAAAATGTGTGACCCACAGAATCAGTCAGGAGTTATTGAAGTATCTTTCCAAGTTATGTGGTCCAATCAGTGAGGAAAAATATTTCTTAAAAATCCAAGATTCCATTATTTCAGATGTAGTTTTGGAACTATATAGAAAAATATTTAAACATCTTAAGAGTCATAAGGGTGCAAATTCAATCAAATAATGTAGTAGCCTGGATAGAATAGCTGATTTTTGAGATGATTAGGTTAATTAGGTAGTATTGTCTCAAACTGAAGGAAGTAGAGTCAGTGAGTACCTTTTCTTCCAAGTTGTAGAGTTGAAGACAGATGACTGTGGGAAGGGGCTCAGCTCAGCAATTGGGATCAAGGATGGACTGTACCTCTAGACACCTGCACAACTACATGGATATTTGCTCATCTGGATATATGTCTGCACATCGAGATATCTCTATTGCTTAATATGTTTTTACTCATTTGATTTCAACTGGCTGAAGAGATATGCCCCTAAATTGCATGAGGTAACATAATTAACTTCTTAATGGGTATTGTTTTTAACCTCAAGCTTATTCATTTGCAATGAAATATAGAAAATAGTTAGAAGAAAAAAACTATAATAGGAGTAGTTTTGTGTTAAGATAACTGTGCTTTTTCTTATATTTATAACACATGCAAGATTTTTACCTAGTAAGTAGAGAGTCTTCCAGTTCCACTTTAAAATGTAAAATTCAGAAATAAAGTTGGATGTGTGTTTAAAATTGATATCTTACCATGAAGTTTGGAACATAGAGCATATCTTAAAAATAATCAATTTTTTAGTTGATTTTTATACAAAGTTGTATTTATAAAACATATAAACATTACTTCTTGTTAAGGTTCATCCAACAATTGAAGTAATTAAAAGGAAATCAAATACAGTATATTAAATTTATATGCGCAATTTAAAAGTTTGAAGTTGTTTAATTAACTAAATTTGTAAGTGGGATCAAACAGTAATCAAATGCTTCCTTAAAGATAATTACTAAAATTTGTTGTACTTATAAATAGAATAATAACTTTTATATGCTGAATTGAAAAGCTTGAGGTAGAACTAGGTTTACAGAATTTGTTATTAGAGCATTGCATATTAACTTAAATGAAGTAAACCGTGAATAATTACTTTTATATTCCAAAACCACAAATTTGACACATAAAAATGATATTTGGGGACTAAATAGATAAAGATTAGCATTTTCCACACAATAAGGTCCTTAAACACAAGTCAACTATCCTAACTTGTGTTCCCATAGACACTGAAGAAAAACCTGGCTGTGTTGAAATTAAATAAAAATAATAGATTGTAAATTAGTGTACAGCCTGGAATTTTCAAGGTTAATTTTGACCATAAGCCTTTTTTTTTTTTTCTTTGTTTAAAACTTCCTGTGGAAAACTAACCCTACTCGAAGAGACTTCAGAACATTCACTCATAAAACTTCCGCCTTGAAAAGAATCTCAGGCCTCATCAATTCCAACCCCTCATTTTGCAACAAGGGAATGGCACCTCAGAGATATAAAATACCTACTGGCATAGAGACAGATCATGAAAGAACTGAGACAGGAAGCCAAATCTCCTGGGTACCAGCGCCAGTTATCATCTCTAATTTATAGTGCTTAACCGATCAAGTCTTTCAACATGTGACCCCTGAGCCAGGTCATCATTTTACCCTCCAATTTAGAAATAGGAATCAGGAAATTAATGCCACATTATGCAGTGATGTCATCATTATTAGCACCATCCCAGCTGAGATCCTAGAGTTCAGTTTTTTCACAAGGCCCTGTTGCTTTCATTTTTCAACCTGGCACCTTCTGTTGCCACTAAGTATTCACTTGGAGTTCTTTTAAAAGGAAAGTTTCACACACTTCCTATGGCCTCTATGCTCTCATAGAAGGAGTGACATTTGAGAATTCTGACAGTAAGACATCTCTGACTTCAATCACAGAGTGCGAAAATGAATATTTTCCACATGCAACTTTGAAGGTTGGTGCTCTTTTAACATAGCCTTTCAGTTTTACTTGAGATTGACTGCAGGGGAATTGGATGGTAGTTCAAGCAGCACAACAGAGGATGTTTGATAATCAGTGCCCAGTGTAAGAGGAAGGATGATGAGGCCTCTGTTGCGCCAAGGCAAGGCAAAGCCCATGGCTCAGGGAGAGATAATTGATTCAAAGAAATTTAGTGCTTCCACAGAAGACTTCTATAGCAAATTGCGTGTGCACAAATTCTGCTCCCAAGCTGGTGTTGATGTCGCTTTCATACTTTTTTCCCCCTAAATTCTTATTGAACAGGGCATTTTCTAAAGTATTGGTTTGTATCTGCTCATAGAATATATGTGTCTATTTACATATGCAATCTAATATTCTATATGGTTATATATTATATACAATATGTGCAGCTTAAGCAAAATGAGAGGGTAGAAAATGGGAGAGACATTTTAAAAGAAGGAAATAAAGACATGGCCAATGAATGCCTTTTTTCTTCTTGACTAATTTTGAAGGCTAAATCTTCTCTAGATGTATGCTCAGTAGTTTGCAATAAAATCTTCCTTATAGAAACTAGGATGGTTAGTACTGAAAGAATTAACCTTGATGTTAGATGACTTGCTTTTTGTTTGCTTATTTCTACATGTAGTATAAACCCACAACACACTATCGTTATTACATTAAATAATTAGAAAACTTTTAAGCCTACCCCGTATTTTCTATTCCTGATGCTCTTCATTGACTTCTGCAGACCTGGGCACCATTTGCCATTAATTCATTTTGGCCTGAAGATTTTATTTTAACAATTCTTGTGGTGCAGCTTTCTTGAGACAAATTCTCCCATCTTTTGTCTGTTGGAAATATTTTATTCCAGCTTCATTTTTGAAGGATAATTTTGCGAATTGGGGATTCTAAATTGACAGTTTCCCCCTCCCCATTCAGCTTTTTAGTGATATTGATTCACTGTCTTCATTGTTTCTGATAAGAAGGTAGGCATCTTGTGTCACTTTTCCAAGTGTTCTCCCTGATGAAACACATCACCCACCCCACCTCCACTTTATAGATACTTCTTTGGAAATCACTTCTTTATCTTCAGCTTTTAGCCATTTGACAATGACATGTCTGGGTGGACTCATTCAGCTTGGGGATTCTCTGAATGTTGATGTTGATGTAGTTTAGATACCCCTCCAAATCTCATGTTGAGATGTAATGTCCAGTGTTGGAAGTGAGACCTGGTGGGAGGTGTTCAGATTGTGGGGGAAGATTTCTCATAAACAGTTTAGTGCAATCTGTGTGGTGCTGTGGTGAGTGAGTTCTCATGAGATCTGTTTGGTCAGCAGTATGTGACACCCTCACCCGACCTCCACTCCTGTCTTCACCCCATGTGATGCACCTGCTCCCCCATTGCCTTCCACCATGACTGTAAGGTTCCTGAGGCCCTCACCACAAGCCAAGCAGATGCCAATGTCATGCTTGTACAGTCTGCAGAACCATGAACCAATTAAACCTCTTTTCTTTATAAATTACCCAGTCTCACATATTCCTTTATAGCAATACAAGAATGGCCTAACACAAATGACTTTCATGAATCTTAGAAAATTTTCTCCCATAATTTCCTTAAATATTTCTTATATGCCACTGTCTGTCTTTACTTCTAAGATTCCAATTACATACATATTAGACTATTGATATTTTTCTCATGTGTCTAAGCTGAATTATGTTCAACAAAATTTTATATGTTGAATTCCTAACTTCCAGTACCTTCTGAGGTGACTGTATTTTGAGATGGTGTCTTTAAAGAGGTAATTAAGTTAAAATTAGGACATTGGGGAGGGTCCTTATGCAATATGATTGGTGTTCTTATAAGAAGAGGAAATTTGGATGTAGACATGTATAGGAGGAAGACCATGTGAAGACACAGAGAGAAGACAGCCATCTACAAGCCAAGGAGAGAGACCTCAAAGTCAGCCAAATCTACCAACACCTTGTTCTCAGGCTTCTAGTTTCCAGAATTGCAATAAATTAATTTCTGATTTTCAAATCACCACATCTAGGGTACTTTGTTACAGTAGACCTAGCAAACTAATATGGTATTTATATGTGCTTTCAGTTTGGAAGTTTAAATTAATCTGCCTACTAGTTCACTAAATCTGTTTTTATTCTCAGTCCAGTCTGCTGTGTATGTCTATTAAAAATTTTTCATTTTCCACATTTCATTTCACATTTCTAGCAATTTCATTTTATTCTTTAATACAGTTTTGGTCTCTCTACTGAAATTTCCATTTGCTAGTACACATTGTTCATCTTTTCCACTAAATCCTTTAACATATTTATCATCACTAGATCCTTCCATATATTTATCATAGGTACTGTAAAATTGTTGTGTGATAAGCCCAACATCTGGGCCACTTCTGGGTCTGCTTCTATTAATAGTTTCCTCTTTTGACCATCAGTCCACATTTTCTTGTTTCTTCACTTGCCTCATAATTTTTGGTTTATATGCTATGCGCTCTCTCTCTCTGCATATATATATATGCAGTAGAGATTGAAGTAAAGCTTCATTAATATTTACTTTTAGAAAATGGCATGTCTCCTCTGTCAGGTCATAGTGTTGGGGGTGCTGAATCAATCTAAACTTTAATGGAACTGGGTGTAGGCTTTGTTGCAGCTTTAAATACATTTCAGCCCACTATTAGTTTGAAATGTTTTGAGACTCACTGGAAAGTTAATGCCCTTTTCTTCCAGGCCCACACTCAGCATTCTGGGCCTGGAAAGACTACTGTTTACCCTGGTTCTTGCTGCCAACCTTTGGAAGACCTTGGGATTACCCTTGATGAAGACCCAGAGTACCTCAGTGGGATATCTCTCAGTTCACTTGCCCATCCCCACTCTTTGGAAGCCACTGCCTCACATTCAGTGAGAACCTGGTGGTCTTAAGAGGCTTCCTCTTAGCTCTGATGCCTTGCCTGAGCTTTCATTAGTCACTGTCTCACACTCCAAGAAGGCCAGTTCTCTTCATGGGGTATCTCTTTCAGTAATTTGTTAAGAGTAATTTGTTATTGTTTGCATTTTAGTTCATTTACACTTCTTAGTATTCTCTGTTCTGAGATGAGCTTCTAAAATGCTGTAACTTACTAGCGCATCTGGATAATTATCATTGTTAGTGCAATTTTGATCATACCTTGAAACTTTCTACATTCTAACTAAAAGTGGCAATCACTCCTTATTAATTGTTAGATAAGAAATTCAACCATGCTTGAGAGCAGAACTTAACTATATTTGAAGGGTAATAACACAAATAAAAGCTCACAGATGCTGAAACATGCAGTATGTATGAAGAATGTCAGATAGTCTACTTAGGTTGAAGTATTTAATATATGAAGATGAAATGGAAAATGAGTCAATGTTATAGATGTCTATTGGTTTTGACAGCACAGTTTTCCACCCCTCATTCTAGAATAGATTCTCTGCTTCTATTTGGAGAGCTGTTCCTCACCAATCCAATTATTTTATTTCAACAGAAG
Organism: Piliocolobus tephrosceles; assembly: GCF_002776525.5. Lineage (NCBI taxonomy): Eukaryota > Metazoa > Chordata > Mammalia > Primates > Cercopithecidae > Piliocolobus > Piliocolobus tephrosceles. The sequence continues at coordinate 123,974,082 of NC_045437.1, forward strand.
TGTTAGCACAGAGATAGGCATGGGAACTCAGCCTAGATCATCATAGTGCTCCATCTCTCAGTTAAAGGTGCAATTATGAGACCCATGCCAGTATTGTTAACGCTTTTCCCTGGAAATTACATAGCCTAAGGGAATAAAGAGAAGAAAAGCCAAATCTCCCTATCTGTTCAGTAGAAACAGAGAATAGGGGATAACCTGAATGCTGGCCCCACCCCACCCCTTGTTTTGAAAGACTTAAACTAGTTTGAGCTGGGTGCTGTCACTTGTAATCTCGAGATCTGACTATTCCTACACCTTCTTTCTTTATCAGCAATAAAATATTTAGATTGATGACTCCATTATATTATCAAGTTAGCTCATGACATACATTCCAGAGGCTTCTTCTCAACTTATTATTTCTAAAACCAATGTAAAAATTTCAAAAATAACATGTAAAGATTTTATTTAGAGATTTCATAGTACTGTTAGATGGACCACTTCATTTAGTCATACTTTTGAAAGACCACTGAACCATGTGATCACCCTCATCTACAAATGAGCAAATTATGACAAAAACAATTTAAACAATATGAGCCAAGTTACATAAATGTTGCCAGAACTTTTTCAATACGCTGATTTGGCAATTTTGTTCTTTTATTCTATAAAATATTTTTTATAGAATAAAAACGACTCATAGGAGAACTGTCTACATTATTCTCTTATTGACTAGAGAATTCCAACTTGACTCCCTTTTGTACCTCTATTTACCATCATTAAAAGGCACCAAAATTAGCTTATCAATAATAATAGCAATTTAAATTCTGACAATCAAAATATTTTGGTAGGTAGAAAGGATCAAAAGATAGTTCTAATATCCAGCTGTCATGTATAGAGAAAAAAGATACATAAGGGAATTAATATAAAATTGGTACTTCATGGTAGATATCACAGATTAAAATTATATTCTCACTTCTAAATTAACTCATTTAATATATGTCTCTCTGATCACAAGCTCCATGAAGACAAGAACCATGTCCATTTTCTTTACTACTGTTTCCCAGTCCCTACTTCAGTGCTTGATATATAATTTTGATATATAATTTGCATTCAGTAAGTATTCGGGAGGTGAATGTGTAAATGAGAGACACTACTCGGTTTTAAAATAGAGCAAGATTACTTCTAGCTGAGATGATTAAGGAAAGCTTTTTCTAGCAGACAGCATTTCAGCTGGGCCGGCAAGGCTGGTTGGGATTTGAGCAAGACTGGGTTTGAGGCAAGGGAGCTACATAAATAGGAGCACACAGGTGTCAAAATATGCAGCATGTATGGAGAATGTCAAACAGCTCCGTTTGGCTGAAGTATTTGATATATGAAGGGAGTGGTAGAAAATGAGGTTGGAAAGCAGGTTTGGGACCAGAGGGCCTTTTATTTCAATCTAAGAAGTTTTACTTTTATTTCTTAGACAATGGGGAGTCAGTGAAGGATTGTGCCCTGGGGAATGAACAGAGCCATGGTACAGGGTGATTAATCTGGAAGATGTCTGCAGACTGGATTAGAATGTGGAGAGATTGGAGGTAAGGAGACAAGTTAGCTATAAATTGCAGGTGAATAACAATGAAGTCTGAAAACAGAATAAAAGAAGTGGGAATAGAGATAAAGTGGCATATAGTACTTTTTCTTACTATTAACAATTATTACAGCCGCAACAATCAATTATTTACTGTTGCAGCCACTTCTGTAGGGGCACTAATGTACTCTTTTATTGTTTCCACAAAACAACCCTATTAACTATATAATATTATCCCTATTTTGCACTTAAGAATCCCAAGGCACCAGGTCACACTTAGTGATTGTCTGAGCCAAGATTTTAACCCAGATAATGTTACTCCTGAACCCAAGCTCATAGCAACTCTTAGCTATACAGAAGTTAATTCTGAAGTCCTGAGTAACTCTCCAGATGTGGAGTATAAAGAAAGAGGGTTTCTTCCTATTTTACCTATATGATTTCAAATTTATAATAGTAATAGAAGGAAAAGTTTGTGTTTAGACTGAGGATATATTGGGTTTTTGATTCCTGGGGTATCCAGGTGGAGAGTTCTAGCAAGCAACTTGAAATGTAAGACTGAAGCTCAAAAGACAGTCTGGAAGTAGAGATTTAGCAAGTGTTAGCACAGAGGATATATTTGAAATCATGCTATTGTCGGGACAAAGAGTATAGAAAATCAGCACAGAGGGCCAAGGACCCACCCTTTGAGAATGCCTACGTGGATTAAAAGGAGAAAAAGGGAACAGAACAAAGGAGTAGCAAAAAGACAGATGATATTATGGATTGAATTGTGTCCCATAAAAAGATAGGTTAAAGTCCTAACCCCCAGTACCTTAAGAGTGTGACCTTTATTGGAAATACGGTTTTTGCAGATCAAACTAGGTTTAGATGAGGTTATTAGGGTAGGTTTTCATCCAGTATGACTGAGGTCCTCATCAAAGGGGAAATTAAACACAGACACACAGAGAGGGAGATAATTTAAAGATGACCATTTGACTGGACATGAGACATCTACAAACTAAAGAATTCTAAGGCTTGCCAGCAAATACCAGAAGCTACAAGGGTCAAGGAAGAATTCACCCCTGGAGCCATCAGAGAGAGCATGGCTCTGCCAACACCTTGCCTTTGTACCTCTAGCCTTCAGAACCGTAGACAAATTTCTATTGTTTCAAGCCACCCAGTTTTTGTACTTTGCTACAGCATCCCTAGAAAACTAATACAAAAGCCTGGCTGGGCACGGTGGTTCATGCCCGTAATCCCAGCATTTTGGGAGGCCTAGGCGACTAGACCACTTGAGGCCAGGAGTTCAAGACCATCCTGGCTAACGTGGTGAAACACCACCTCTACTAAAAACACAAAAATTAGTTTATCATGGTGGTGTGTGCCTGTAGTACCACCTACTTGGGAGGCTGAGAAATGAAAGATCGCTTGAACCCAGGAGGCAGAGGTTGCAGTGAGCCAAGATCGCGCCACTGCACTCCAGCCTGGGCAACAGTGCGAGAATGTCTCAAAATAACAAAAATAAAATGAATACAAAAGGCAAACCAAGAGATTTTTATTGGATAACACACATGTATACACACACACACGTGCGTGTACACACACACACACACACACACCAGACTATTTCAAAAGGATGGGAATGGTCAAAGAGTGCTAAATGTTGCAGAGTTATGCTTGAGTATAAAGACTAAGCAAATTCTATTTTATTTGATAGGTGCTAATTAGTGATACTTGAGTGATCAGTTTCAATGCAGTGGTATGGAAAGAAACTTATTTCAAACTCAAATACCTACACATACCAGGCAGTTAACTAAAGGGTGTGGAATACTGGATTGTATTTACCATTGACAAATGATAAAAACTGTGACAAGCTGAAGACTGCACACTCCATAAATGCATTCTGTGTGTTTAAATTACTGGGATGGCAAAGAAAAACACATCTGCCATCCATGAATGTGCATCTTTTGTATCAATGAATTAGTATGTTATCACTAATTCCCCAAGCCTGATGATACAAGGGAAGAGCAGAAGTTCAAGGAGGTTTCAGGAAAAAAGGAAAGAATTTATTTTAAGAATTCTGCAGAGAATGTTTGTACATTAAAGCTGAACTTTCAGTGCAAAAATAGAAATAAATGGTGCATGTTTCATGACTACAAAATTATAATTATGGTTAAAACATAACAGACTAAAAAAGTCATGGTCCTTAAACTAATCACATTGAAATGCAGTGTTTTTTTCATTGATAATACTATTGTTTAAATATTACCAAAACAATTTGTTTCAATTAGAAATCACATGAGTTTCATAAGAAATTCAGTATTTTTATTTAATAAACATCACACTATTTTGAGATAATACATTAGTATCAATAATAATTATCCTGATTCCTCTGATGTGCTTTGTAATGTAATCAAATCTTAGATTAAAGATGAATATTATCCTAAGGTAGTATACAGGGAAGTCTTGAATGTTTTGGTAAACTATATTTTTCAAGAAATATATTTATTTCATCTGCTTTGTTGCACTTACTGGCATAGAGTTGTTTATAAAACTCCCTTATTAACCTTTAATGTCTGTAGTGAGGTAGTGAGGTCCTTCCTTTCATGCCTGACATTGGTTATTCATGATTTTTGTAAAATAACTTTTCTAGGGGCTTACCTATATTATAAATATTTTCCAAGAGTCAACATTTGACTTTGTTAATTCTATCTACTTTTTGTTTTTTATTTCATTGATGTATGCTCTTATCTTTTATTATTTCCTGAATTCTACTTATTTTGGATGCAGCTTGTTCTTTTTCTAACTTCATATGACGAAAACTTAGATCACTGATTTTATACCTTTCTTTTCTTCTAATACAGACCTTTTGAGTTATATATTTTCCTCTAAGTATTGCTTTAGCTTTACCTACCATATTTGGATTTGTTGGGTTTTTGTTGTCATTCAGTTAACATGTTTTCTAAATTGATTTTTTTTTTCTAGATCCACAGGTTATTTTAAAATAAATGAATTAATTTTTAAATATTTGGGGATTTTTTGGTTAGTATCTTATTGGTATTGATTTGATTTAATTGTGTTTTGGTCAGAAAATGTACTTTGTAAAATGTTAATTTTGAAATTTATTGAGACTTTTTTATGACCTGGCATATGGTCAATCTTGGTAAAGTAGCTATATAAAGTCTTTCTTTTGAAAATCAAATATGTTCAATAGTTGAGGGTTTAATGCTCTACAAATGACAATTAGGTCCAGTTGATTGATAGTGTTGTTACATCTGCAACATCCTCACCAATTTTATGTCTGCTTGTTTTATCAAGAAATGGACAAGAAATGGATGTTTAATCTCTGATTCTGCAAATGTGTCTCTTTTCCCTGTTGGCTATATCAGTTTTTGCTTCTTGAGCTTTAACACCTGTTTATTAGGTGCTTATATATTAAGAATTGCTATGTCTTTCTTGTGAAATTTTATCATTAAGTAAAGTTCCCACTTATCTTTTATAATACTCTTTGTATGGAAATTTATTTTGTCGTGTATTAATTTAACTCTACCAGCTTTGTTATGCTTATGGCTGCATAGTAGAAGTTTTCCATCATTTTACTTTCACTCAATGTCTTTATTGTTATATTGAATGTGTTATAGGTAGTATATATTTGACTTCTGCCTTTTGACTATTCTGATCATCCTTCCCTTTGAATGAGATATTTAGATCATTGACCTTTCCTGTAGACATTCAAAAGGATGTGGTGAAGGCATTGGAAGCAATTTCAAAAATAATTTTTTATTTGTTTGAGCAGTGAAAACTTCATTAGAATAAGCATAACTGTTCTGAAGAAGACAATAGTAATATTTTAATAAATTAATTTAAATGGAACAGATTACACAAGTATCCTCCATTTAATGCACAAGATATTGATGGAGTGCTTTGACCCTTGGCTTATACTTTGTTTCTGCTTTCTTCATAACTTTTCATTATGCTCTATTTCTTCACTGTCATTAAGGTTTTCTAGTTTATGCTGGAGAACCCTTTCTACTTCCTATCACACATTTGATTATATCTAAGTTTCTAAAGATCAGATGGCAGCTTTTAGTTTATGAGAAGCCAGGAAAAGGCACATTCCTCATGTTTTTATTCGATTAATTTTGGCAGGGTTGCTTTTTGCTAGCTTATTCATTTCACATGTGAACAAAAAGAAAAACAATAAATATTTTTAAAAATAACAGTCTCCATGGAGTCACATTACATTTGGCTTCTGTGGAATACATCTGATTGTAGATTTGACAGATGTAAATTAATATGGTAGTAGCAATGAACTCATTTAACGACATGTTTTTAAGTATTTTTATTTTAGCAGCATTTATTCTTAGTACACTGAAAGTTTTTCAATAGTTGTAGTTGCCACTGTAACATTAAGTGACTCTAATTGCTCTGCTGTTCCACTGTAGATGGAAATCGGTTGGGCCATAATATTTGAGTTCCTTTTTATATTTTCTGTGCAGGAAGTATAACAATTACTCTCCATTTGAAAGACCATAATAAGCAGGGAAAAATAAAATTTAAGAATTTTAAAATTTGGTAGCTTGATGGATATTTACAAATGATTTCTTGTCCATATGCATTTAATCACAATAGTTATCACTAGAAACAGAAGTAAAATCCAGATCATCTGGCAATAATTTGAATGTTTTTCTCATTACAATAAATTGTATAAATTTTACCCTTATGATATTTTCTCCTTTTTAAAAAAAGTATTGGAGTCAACTTTAAGTTGCTAACTTGGGAATCTCAACTGCTACCAGCTAAATTTTCTGAGCTATACACTTTCAAACATGCGCACACATACCCCTAAAGCATCATAGGTATATCAGTTAAGTATGTGTGTCAGCCTTTATCATGCTTGGCTGGAATAGCCCAAATCTCCTAACTGGCTTTCTTACCTGTAGTCTATTCCTACTGTAATTAATCTTAAACAATTTTGCGGAATGATTTTTCTTTTTTTTTTTTTCTTTTCCTTTTCTTTTCTTTTCTTTATTTTTTTTTTTGGAGACAGAGTCTCCCTCTGTCACCCAGGCTGGAGTGCAGTGGCACGACCTCGGCTCATTGCAAGCTCCGCCTCCCGGGTTCACGCCATTCTCCTGCCTCAGCCTCCCGAGTAGCTGGGACTACAGACGCCCGCCACCACGCCCGGCTAATTTTTTTTAAAATTAATTTTAGTAGAGATGGGGTTTCACTGTGTTAGCCAGGATGGTCTCGATCTCCTGACCTCGTGATCTGCCTGCTTCGGCCTCCCAAAGTGCTGGGATTACAGGCGTGAGCCACCGCGCCCCGCCAGAATGATTTTTCTTAAACCAAATCTGGATTATATTGGTAATTCTCCATTGCTCCATTAGTCCAGAATGCTTTAAATGGTTTTATTAATAGCATATCCACATTCAAAACTGTCAGCATCCAAATTCATAACAAGTTCAGCATCAGAATCCCGGCTTAGAATGCTTCCAGGTATGTCTTCTTTTGGTTCATTCTCAATTGTGTCCTTTGCTCATGTAGCAATAAAACACAAGCATTAGTCTTGCTAAGCCTCACCTTTATTTAGTTATTTGTCTTGGATCAGTTTTCCCCATTTGAGTCTGAAAATTGAACTCCTGTTTCTAAACTTGTGGTAAATTTTCCCTTTTGCCCACCCCCACAAAAAACATACAAAAATAGTACAGAGGCCTTATTTCTATTTTAGTTCTAGAAAATTATGACAAGGCTCTCAATATTAGAGCAAAAACTCAAACTTTGTCATAATACAATTCACATTAAGACTGGCTCTAAAGTCAAGGTACTGGGACCCATTCTAAAGGACAATATAATTTGTTTTTACACCTTGTGTCCATTAGAAATAATTGGGTGGGGGCGGGTTACAATTGGCAGAAATCTGATTCAAACAGAGTCCAATAAAAAAGATTATTTGTTGTTTAACTTTATGTGGAAATCTAGATTTAAAGCTAACTTCTGACCTGGTTGCATTCAGAACTCAAATGGTATCAACATGACTCTCCTCTTTCTCTCGTCTCTTTGCATTTTCTGTGTTGCTTAATTCATAATGAGGTTAGGCAAAGAACTTCTATAACCCAGTATTTCCCTCTAAAAAAATAAAAAACCTAAGATTGCCTCTCAAATGGAATGGAATAACATTCACAGATTAATTATTCTTGTCTTATTTGTAGAACATTATTTGTTATCTACTCAAAATTTACTCTCTTCCTCTGCCCAACTCTAGGTTAACCCTGAATTTCTTAAAATATTCATCCTTTCTCTATGCAATTCAGGAGTCATTGATCTTATTATTGATCCTGACTAATAATAAATCCTGACATGTTAGGCCAAATATTATAATTCCATCCCTTCTGGTATTGAAGGTATTGGGAATGGGCATGTGAAGTATCTCTCGACAATGAGACATGAAGCTTAATCAAGTCCACGTAAAAATAGGCTTAGTGCTACTAAGAAAGGAAACAATAAGAAATGCTCACTTTCTCCCCCCTCTGGACATTGTCATGTCTGAATATGATAATAGTACTGAGGCAGTTATCTAACTGATGACTTCAGCATGATGTCATTACAAAGAGGGGAACCAACTCAAGAAAGTCACAGTGAAACAGAGATTAAAGCCTGAGGAATTATGCCTAGAGTCAGCACTTCCTCACTCCTTCCATATATTCATGCTATAAACACCTCTATTGTTTAACTCAGTTTGAGTTGGGATTTTCGTTCACAGGCAAAAGCAACTTTTTTTAAACAAAAATAAAACATGTTAAAATTTTTGTGGGTACATAGTAGGGGTATATATTTATGGGATATATGGAATCTTTTGATACAGGCGTATAATATGTAATAAGTTCACTAGGGCAAATAAGGTATCCATCACCTCAAGCATTTATCCTGTATGCTACAAACAATCCAAGTATTTGGATTGTTAAAAGTTAAAATAACTTTTAGTTATTTTAAAATGTACAATTAAATTATGATTGACTATAGTCATCTTTTGTACTACCAAATACTAGATATTATTCATTTTTTCTGACTATTTTTGTACTCATTAACTATTTCCCCTCCCCCTTTCCCCCCACCCCATTACCCTTCTCAGCCTCTGGTAACCATAATTCTACTCTCTATCTCCATGAGTTCAGTTATTTTAATTTTTGGTTCCCATAAATGAGAACATGTGAAATCTGTCTTTCTGTGCCTGGCTTATCTAGTTTAATGTAACTCCAGATCCATCCATGTTGTTGCCAATGACAAGATCTCACACTTTTTATGACTGAATAGTACTCCATTGTGTATATGTAGCAAGTTTTCTTTATCCATTTGTTTGTTGATGGACACTGGGTTGCTTCCAAGCCTTGGCTATTGTGAATAGTGCTGCAGTAAACATGGAAATGAAGATATCTCTATGATATATTCATTTATTTTCTTTTGGGTATATGCCTAGCAGTGGGATTGCTGAATCACATGGTCATTCTATTTTTATTTTTGAGATACCTCCATAGTGGTTGAACTAATTTACATTCCTGACAACATTGTACGAGGGTCCCCTTTACTCCACATCCTTACTAGCATTTGTGATTGCCTGTCTTTTGGATAAAAGCCATCTTAACTGGAGTGAGATGATATCTCATTGTAGTTTCGGTTTGCATTTCTCTGATGATCAGTGATGTTGAGCACCTTTTCATATGCCTGTTAGGCAAAAGCATCTTAACTGATATGCCTATGATGCTTTAGGTGTATCTGTGTGTATGTTTGAGGATGTCTGGCTCAGAAAATTTAACTGAAAGCAGTTGAGATTCTCAAATTAGCAAAGTAAAGTTGACTCCAATAATTCCTTCTTTAAAGACCAATAATTATGAGCTCCCGTTAAGAAAAAATATCGTCTTTGCTCAACTAAATATTTATTGGCTATAAAACATGGTTATGAAAAAGTCTAAAAACCTAAATCTCATAAAACACAGAAGCAAATGAGAAAAATATGGTTTACAGGTATTATTCAACAATAACAGATGCTCATTTTTGTTCAAGGTTTTTCTACTGGGAGTGAGAGTAAATTGAGAGAAGTTGTATTTCAGTATTAATTAAAAAGGAAAAGTGGGGTTTTTTAAAATTGAATTCTCTCTTGGGAACTAATAATTTACCTATACCCTTAAGATTCACAGTAATTTGTTGGAAGAAAGTCAAATAATCTAAACACATTTCATATAATGTTTTTTTTTTAAGTCACCATGGAATACACAGGTGAAAATAAAACATTCAAAAAAATCAAAGACCCTGAAAAGAAGAAATTTGATCCTAAAATCCCAAACAGTCACATACTGTGGCTTATTTCAACTTACTGGCAGTGTGATATGGTCAGAAGAGAGGGCCATTTGGAAGACAGAGAAAAGGTAAAGAGAGAGCAATTATGTGGAAAGGAAGGAGAGAACACAAATGAGTTTATTTTCCAAAGTGTACAAAATGTTAAGTACCTCATCAATTATATTCAACACAATTGGGAGGTTTAATAGTGGCAAGGAGATGTATATAGAATATATCTATGTGATCTATATATTTCCTTCTGTAACTGCCAGAACTCCCTAGAAACCCAAAGTTCAGTTAACTTTCTGAAGTTCTCTAAGGAGAGAAACATCCTGCTGTGGTGATCTGTTCACTTGGCAAAAAGGAAGTCAGGAGCTGTGATTAAAGCTCTGCTAGTATTCAGCAGCAAGAGCTTAATTTCCTGCTTTCCCTGGTATATACAGTGTTTGGCCAGGCAGTGATATTTCCCTGTGAACTCTATCTCCAACTCCTTCTCTTCTTCCCTTTTTGAATGGCATGCTCTGTCTTGAAATGTCAAGTCTCACTGTGCAATTATGTAATTCAGCCTCTACACAACTCGGGTGATTATGCAATTAGGAAAACCCTAAGGTTTTAGCTGCTTGTTCCTTAATCTTTCTTTGATGGCCCTGGCTATATAACTCTGCAAAAAGCTCTCTTTTCAGAACTGGACAGCATCTCATGGACATTCTTTTCTCCAGTCCATCACCTCTGAAATCTTTTTTGGATGCTGTATCTTTGAACTGAGAAGATTAACAAACCATTATTACAATAGGAGGTGGGCTTAATCATGTTCAGTACAAGTTTTCCCTGGAGATAAGTTTCTTGGTCACTTTCTTCTCTCCGGAATGGTCTTTGCATTGTTACTGCTCTTATGATTTCAGGACTATTACCTGACACTGTACATTGGTGCTAATAAGGTAAATAAACTTTATTTACAAAGAATAAAATGGTGGAGAAAAAGGAAAGCATGTGATGAAAATGTGATTCAGTAGACAAATTGGTAAAGGTAGCCAATTTCCACTTCTGGGGAATTATAGCCAAGTAAATACTACCCACAGGTGGCTTATGCAGTTTTTGTGTGTGTGCTGCAGCAGTCAAAATGCCAAAACAAAACAACAATGGTTCCAGTCCTTCGACTGGACAAACACATGTTTGAGACATCTGATCACATTAATCTTCCAAAGGAATGAAATATGGAAATATGGTAGTTATTTGATTAAACAAAATTTTAAAATAAAATTTAAGTCGTATTTAGCACAATGGGCCATTGACTATTTGAAAGTATGATCAAGATTTGAAGTAGAGATTTATATGGTAAATTCTGTCCATTTGTCCTAAAACTTTCCCTTTATACCCAACCTGATTGGTTCATTCATCACTAAGTATAGTTTCCAGGATTATAATAACATTAGTTCAATAAAAATACATTTGAAAAGCAACAGAAAATAATTTTAGATTAAAAAAACAAATATAATGCCCATAAACTCCAACCACTTCCTGCCTCAAAAATGAAAAAGACACAATAGCAAATTTATATATAAACCAGGATTAGCACTTTAAGATGTCTACGTTGCTATTTTTGTTTGTTATGTATTATTCCCCTAGAGAAGAAACGGGAAGCCTCATTAAGGAAATTTAGCAATCCATTTTTATCTCCTCTGTTGTCTTCTCAGCTATCTTCTTGTGTTTTACTTTTAGTGTTTGCTCTAGGGATAATATGCACTCCTAACTTATCACAGCTTACCATATATTAATATTATACCACTTCATGTACAATTGAGAACCTCATAATTATATAATTCCACTGATACCCTCCCATCTTTTAAATATTGTTGTATTACGCTTAATATGTACATATATCATAAACCACAAAATACATTGCTATTATTTTTGCTTTAAAAATAGCATTATCTTTTAGATACATTTAAAAATGAGGAATAAAAATCTTATATTTACCCACATATTTACTATTATTTCACAGCTCTTTATTCTCAGTTCTCAGCTGTAAATCCTTTCCATGAGCCTAAATGACATTTTTCAAAAATATTTCTTATAGAGTAAATCCAGTGGTAATACAAAAATCTTAGCTTTTATTTATTTGAAAGTTTTTTTGCCTCCATTTTTGAAAGATATTTTTATTGGACATAAAAATCACAGTTAAAAGCACTTTTAAAATGTCATTTATTGTCTTCTGACTGGTATTTCTTCCTGTGCTTATTTCCCCCATCTAGATAAACTTTTAACGTTTTCTTCATCTCTGGTTTTCAGCAATTTGGCTATGGTTTACATAGGAGGTTTTCCTTCCATTTATCCTGCCTGAGATTTGTTGTATTTCTGGCATCTTGAGTTGCTATTTTTCATCACATTTGGGACAACATTTATTTGTTATTTTTGTCTTTTTCTCTTTCATTCTCTATGGGTGGGATGGTGCCTCAGTTTTGCACTCCTTTCGGGTCTCCAATTACATAGGTGTTATATCACGTTATGTTTTCTCATAGATGCACTGACATTTTGTTCATTTTGTTTTCTCCCCAGCCATTTCTCTTTTTGTCCTTCAGATTGTATAGTACTCTGCTGCCCTGTCTTTATTAATGTTTTCCTCTGCAATATTTAAACTCCTCAAAAGCCCACCCAGTGCATTTTTAATTTCAGATTTTTTTTTATTCCTCTCTTTTATTCTTTTATTTTTTGTTACTACTGAGTTTCCTTATCCATTCACTTGGTATACCCCATTATATTTATTTTTTGTTCTTTAGGTTCTTGAACCAATTTGTAAGATCATTTTAAAATTCTTGTCTACTATTTCTAACATCTCTGTTATCACCAGGTCTATTTCTGTTCATCATTCTGACAGAGGCAGGAGGCAGACAAATTCCTAGGCAGATAGAGGTGCGTCCCTGGTGAAATCCAGCCTTCGAGCCAGAAACAGTCTTGGATTTTAAATCCTCGGACCAGATTGCGAACCCACCTTCCTGGTTGGCATGCTTTCCTCTTACTGATCTCCATACTTCACCTATTTTACATGTACCTAGCCGTTCCTAATTGGTTTTCTATACCATAATGCCCACCTTTGAGTGGTGTCTTTGCTTTAACCTTTTTTGCATATTCACAAACCAATCAGCACACATTCCCTATTCTGAGCCCATAAAAAGCCCTGGGCTCAGCCATATTGAGAACTCTCCTGCCTTTGGGTAGGGGATCACCCCCTTCCCACTAAAAACTGTTTCATCACTCAATAAAACACTTCCCACGATTCTCACTTTTCGGGTGTCTGCATGCTTATTTCTTCCTGGCTGTGAGACAAGAACACAGACCTGGATGAGAAAATGAGCAAAAAATCTTCCATCAGTTCCATGCTTCTCAACTCTCTCCCCTGCTCCCCCTATTTTTCTCTTTTATGGGTCATATTGTCCTGCCTATTTGCATATCTAGTATTTTTTTAATTAAATGCTAGACAGTTGAATGCTATACTGTTGAGAGTCTCACTTGTGTGCTATATCTTTAAATAGTTTTGAGTTTTATTCAGTTAGTTAATTCATTGATGATTCTGCTTGATTCTATTGAGGCCTGTATATAAACCAGGACTAGCATTCTCAGATGTAAATCCTTTCCTTCAGCCTAAATGACTTTTTTCAAAGATGTTTCATTCAAAACATAATATTCAAAAATGTTATGTTTTGTTAGGGAGCTTTTAAAATAATCCTTATTCTAGATATAGTGTTGTACTACAACTAAGACAGGTCCATTAGAGCACATCAACCAAATGATCATAGTGGTCAGCAAAATCTCTCCATTCTGGTGGTCAGAACTCCAAGATCTCAAACTCTACACAGTCTCTGGAATAGTCGTTCAGCTCAGAGCTTTTTCAGTTGCTCTTGCCGGCCAGACCTCTTGGTATCTTTCCTCAAGCAAGCACAGTTTAGTATTGGCTAAAGATACCAAGGGATGCAAATGCAGATATTTTGGGGCTCATTCTATACACAGCTTTTTTCTCTCTGGTACTATGTTCTATAATTTATAATTACCTTAACAGTCCTTAAGTCAGATCTTTACTTCCTCAGATTAGGGAGGTCTGCCATGGACTTTGCCTGCTCATGCTGCAGTGTGGAAATGGACTCCAAGCTGAAAGCTGGGACAGCTATGGGACTCAACTCATAGATTTCCCTGCTTTAATGATTACTGTTCTGTATTACATTTGTGTAAATTTGAAAACACTTGCTCTATACACTTTGCCTATTTTTATAGTTGCTTATGGCATGAGAGCTATTCCAATAACTATTACTCTACGAAAACTGGAGGTGAAAGTCCATTCCAATATTTAAATGAATAGCTTGCATTATAATTAAATCAAGTCAGTGTAGAAATAGGAATTATACCTAAGGATGGAGTGCCAGTGTCTCTAAAGTCTGCTTTAAAGCTGGCATAATAAATTATAAGGTAGTCATACGTGTATAATTTCTGACTAGTACAAACCTTTTTGGGGACTTTCGACCATCATTAGATTTTTTCAAAAAGAACATTGGAAAAAAATCTTGAGTGGTTTACATAAAGTATACTTTATGTAGTATAGTATATATAGTATAGCTTATGAATACTGAATATTTTACCGATATTATTATATTCCTCCCTTTTTATATGGGATAGGAGAAACATTTTATTTCTTATTATGCTGGTACACAGTTGATATTTTGGTATTTTAAGGTACCAAAATGGTTTGGTTATATTTTATGACTTTGTTCCTGTAGATTTTCTTTAAAGCAGCATTTCCCAAGTGTGCTTCATGAAAACAAAGCTCCAGTATGGGGTAAATTAAGAAAATTCTGCATATTATATCCTTCCCGTGGAGATTCACAATTCACATTATCATATTAAACCCACTGAGAAGTCCTCATGTAAAGACATTAGTAGCATTGTTTAATCTCATTTCCCCACATTTACTTGATCAAGGATCCCTTTTATGTTTTATTCATTATATTTCAAGGCCTGGGAAATACTACTTTAAGTCTACATAGTAGAGGTAGTTTAGTAGAAAGCAAATTTTTCTCTAACTTTTGAGGATAAGGCAAGTGGACAAGTTTAAATAGCATAAAACGATATACAAAGGATTACAGAGAGATTTTCCTGACTATAAGAGGAGAGAAACTCAGACAGACTACTCAGGTCAAAACTGATGCAGGTTAAGACTGAGAAAACTTATGAATTGCACCAACTATGTGCACACTCTCATGTCTCTCTCCGATTTGCTTTTCATTCAGTCCCTGGGTTCCCATTTGTCTCATGTGAATGAAACTTTCTGCTATTAGCTCTTGGGTAGAGTCGTTGGAAAATTTACTCTCAGCTCTTTTGCCCTCATGTTTTTTTGTTTCACTCAGAAGGATGGACAAACTTCAGAATATTAAAGGCTCTTGGCCGGGCGTGGTGACTCAGGCCTGTAATCCCAGCACTTTGGGAGGCCGAAGAGGGCAGATCACCCGAGGTCAGGAGTTCAAGACCAGCCTGGGCAACATGGTGAGACCTCGTCTCTACTAAAAATACAAAAAAATTAGCTGGGCATGGTGGTGGGCACCTGTAATCCTACCCACCTGGGAAGCTGAGGCAGGAGAATTGCTTGAACTAGGAGGCAGAGGTTGCAGTTGGGTCCGGAAATTGGTGGGTTCTTGGTCTCACTGACTTCAAGAATGAAGCTGCGGACCCTCGTGGTGAGTGTTACAGTTCTTAAAGATGGTGTGTCCGGAGTTTGTTCCTTCAGACGTTCAGATGTGTCTGGAGCTTCTTCCTTCTGGTGGGTTCATAGTCTCGCTGTCAGGAGTGAAGCTGCAGACCTTCGTGGTGAGTGTTACAGATCTTAAAGGCAGCACGTCTGGAGTTGTTCGTTCTTCCTGATGGGTTCATGGTCTCGCTGGCTTTAGGAGTGAAGCTGTAGACCTTCCCGGTGAGTGTTACAGCTCATAAAGGCAGTGTGGACCCAAAGAGTGAGCAGCAGCAAGATTTATTGCAAAGAGCGTAAGAATAAAGCTTCCACAGTGTTGAAGAGGACCCAGGTGGGTTGCCACTGCCGGCTGAGGCAGTCTGCTTTTATTCCCTTATCTGGCCCCCACCCACATCCTGCTGATTGGTCCATTTCACAGAGAGCTGATTGGTCCGTTTTGACAGAGTGCTGATTGGTGCGTTTACAATCCTTGAGCTAGTCACAGGGTCACAGAATGCTAGTTAGCTAGATACAGAGTTAGCTAGATACAGAGTACTAATTGGTGCCTTTACAAACCTTGAGTTAGAGTGCTGATTGGTGCATTTACAATCCTTGAGCTAGACACAGAGTCACAGAGTGCTAGTCCTCCAAGTCTCCACTAGGTTAGCTAGATACAGAGTACCAATTGGTGTATTCACAAACCTTGAGCTAGACACATAGTGCTGATTGGTGTATTTACAAACCCTGAGCTAGACACAGAGTCACAGAGCGCTAGTCCTCCAAGTCTCCCTTAGGTTAGCTAGGTACAGAGTACCAATTGGTGTATTCACAAACCCTGAGCTAGACACAGAGTGCTGATTGGTGTACATACAATCCTCTGGCTAGATATAAAAGTTCTCCAAGTCTCCATCCAGTTCAGGAGCCCAGCTGGCTTCACCCAGCAGATGCTGCACCTGGGCTGCAGGCAGAGCTGCCTGCCAGTCCCCAGCCAGCCTGCACTCCTCAGCCCTTGGGCTGTCAATGGGACCTGGCACCACAGAGCAGGGGAGGGCGCCCCTCAGGGAGGCTCAGGCCGCGCGGGAGCCCACCGCAGGGGGAGCTCAGACATGGCGGGCTACAGGTCCCGAGCCCTGCCCCGCTGGGAAGTAGCTACACCTGGCGAGAATTTGAGTACAGTGCAGGCCTGCCAGCACTGCTGGGGGACCAGGCATAACCTCTGCAGCTGCTGGCCCAGGTGCTAAGCCCCTCACTGCCCTGGGCCTGCAGTGCCAGCTGGCTGCTCCCTGTGCGGGGCCCCACGTGGAGCCCATGCCCGGCCCTCCAGAACTCGCACTGGCCCGCAAGTGTGGCACCCAGCCCCAGTTCCTGCCCGTGCAGCCCCGGTTCCTGCCGGCGCCTCTCCCTCCACACCTCCAGGCAAGCAAAGGGAGGAGGCTCTGGCCTCAGCCAGCCCAGAGCGGGGCTCCCACGGTGCCGTGGTGGGCTGAAGGGCTCCTCAAGGGCCACCAGAGTGGACGCTGAGCCCAGAGGCTGAGGAGGCGCTGAGAGTGAGGGCTGCTAACACATTGTCCCCTCTCATAGTGAACTGAGATGGCGCCATTGCACTCCAGCCTGGGCAATGAGAACAAAACTCCATCTCAAAAAAAAAAAAAAGAATATCGCAAGGCTCTTCAAAGCACCTTAGGCTAGTATTCCACATGAAAAAAGGTGAATTTCAAAAGGTGATTTTCAGGCACATGCAACAGGACAAAGAGAGATTTTTTTGTTTCTTTCTTTTATGATGACCCTGCCAAAACATTTCTGAAATTTTATCACGTATTTAACTGTTTCTTTTACATACCATTAGCAATAAGTATGGTGGACTATGGTCCACCATAGCTACTCTGGTCTTATGGAAAATACAATGCATTTGCAGGTAACCTACACTGAGGTCCCTGTTTCACCAGTTAATGCTATGGAATTTGGGGAAAAATTTACTTAGTCTCTCAGAGACAGTATGTTCGTCTGTATTATGAGATTAGTAAAACCCAGTGAAGAGGTGTGCTGTCAAAGAAATACAAAATGTTTGTGAACGTGATCTATAAACCATAAGTTTCTAAACCCATATAAGGCATTGATGTGATTATTTTCTACAAAATATAAACCATAGATGTTGAGAGATAATTATGAATGAATTCCTTATATTTCATTATGTATTGGAGCATGCCTTTGTTCTTTATTTTCCCTTCAAAGGAATTTGTATAGAAAACAGCCTTGCAATATAGAAACAGGCCGGGCGCGGTGGCTCACGCCTGTAATCCCAGCATTTTGGGAGGCCGAGGCGGGCGGATCACAAGGTCAGGAGATCAAGACCATCCTGGCTAACACGGTGAAACCCCATCTCTACTAAAAAATACAAAAAAGTAGCCGGGGATGGTGGTGGGCACCTGTAGTCCCAGCTACTTGGGAGGCTGAGGCAGGAGAATGGTATGAACCCGGAAGGCAGAGTGTGCAGTGAGCCAAGATCGAGCCACTGCACTCCAGCCTGGGCAACAGAGCAAGACTCTGTCTCGAAAAAAAAAGAAAAGAAAAGAAATATAGAAACAATGTTTTCTTCTGGAGCAAAACACAGGATTCCTTAACACTTTGGAAGATAGAGATAGGGGCTCCCTTTAGGGGAAAGGATAGCTATGCTTGCTTTTCATTATAAAAGATTTAGGCCCCCTAAGATCAGGGCTCCTCTCCTGAAACAACAAACCTTGATTATACAGATGGCCACCCTCAGTGGGACTGCAGCTCTAATAACTGGGCATAAGAAATGCTAATAGTAGGCTGGGCACCGTGGCTCACACCTGTAATCTCAGCACTTTGGGAGGCTGAAGCGGGCAGATCACAAGCTCAAGAGATAGAGACCATCCTGGCCAACATGGTGAAACCCCGTCTCTACTAAAAATACAAAAATTAGCCAGGCGTGGTGGCTGGTGCCTGTAGTCCCAGCTGCTCTGCAGGCTGAGGCAGGAGAATCTCTGGAACTCGGGAGGTGGAGTTTGTGATGAGCTGAGATTGTGCCACTGATTTTCCAGCCTGGTGACAGAGCGAGACTCCGTAGGAAGGAAAGAAGGAAGGAAGGAAGGAAGGAAGGAAGGAAGGAAGGAAGGGGAAGAAAGGGAAGAAAGGGAAGAAAGGAAGAAAGAAAGAAAAAAAGAAATGCTAATAATACTCTGCTGCCATTGCTATGAGAAGTAAAATTATTTTTCTCGGATCCAGGAGTCTTACGACTTCTACCAGAACACATAAAGACTAGTCGGCATTTTTTGACAGTAGGCAAGTAACTTTCTGGAATAATTTGGGTTTAGTCTAGCACACAGAAAGCTAGAGTTCACATGACCTTGGGTATTTCATTGATATTATTAAATTATCTTATTTTTATGCACTTGAGTCTTGTGATTAAAAGAAATAAATATTCAAGATTCTGATTTTGGTATGTTTTGTGTTGATTTCCTAGCCAACAACAGATTTAATGAGATGCAGTGAAGTGGACGCTGTATTTAAACTTGAACTCTTTAAAAAAATTTCAAGAGAATTGTGTCTTTAGGAAGTAAAAGAAAATTTTAACCTTCTAGCTACTACATAAGTTATGTAAATTAAAATCAGTACACCCTCAAATTAGTACGTATTTTTAAATAAATAAACAAATATGAAATAAAAATATAGCAGTCAATGACCTTCAAATTAATTCACATTTCTCTAGAGACTGCAACATATCTCCACTTAAATATTTTTCATTCTGGCTGGAAACAAAGGAGAAAAAAAAAGTACTCATCTACCCTGTCTAGTTTTACAAACTACAGGTTCATATGATTCTTGTTAGAATTTCCAAATCATGAATGTTGAGATGTACTTAATTAATTAGTGAGCTCCTTTAAACACTGCCCTTCGAGACAATTTTTCCTCAGTTTTCACTTTACCTAAAAGGTCTCGAGACATTTAACCAATACTTGGTGCAGTCATTCTTTACAGTAAAAGATAAGAAGGCAGTTTTATCCTAGGAATGTGAACACATCACAGATACATGCACATTTCTTCAGCTTAGAGTCCATCTAATTTAATTGCAAATAAAAAACAAATACAAGGACATCAACTCTCAAATTATTCTCGATGGTTGTTGAGCTATCAATCTCTTACCTCTGGGATTATCAGTCTCCCTCAGCACAAGGACTTTACTCCAATTAAATGAGATCCAAAGGAACTCTATTTTGATTTCAAGATTAAATTTAAGATCAGCTTCTTAAATAGGGAAACTGAAGTCTGAAAATAAGTTATTTTTTTAAGAAATTTTAATTTAGAAGAACTCATATTTTTCCTAACTTCTTTACACAGCCAGAGTGAGGAGATTTTTTCGTAGCTTATATAGCTACCATCTTAAAGGATGAGGCCACTTTGGGAACTTCTCAGGTACCCCAAAATCATTCTGTAAGCCTTGTTGCAACATGAAAAATTAATACATGTATTTTTTTTTTTTTGTCTGTGCCTTTCAAAAAGCTCAGTTATTCTAAGGTGTTCAAAAAGTTGGGGAAAGGATTGCATTTTTTTTTTTTTTTTTTTTTGAGGCGGAGTCTCACTCTGTCGCCCAGACTGGAGTGCAGTGGCCGGATCTCAGCTCACTGCAAGCTCCGCCTTCTGGGTTTACGCCATTCTCCTGCCTCAGCCTCCCAAGTAGCTGGGACCACAGGCGCCCGCCACCTCGCCCGGCTAGTTTTTGTATTTTTAGTAGAGATGGGGTTTCACCGTGTTAGCCAGGATGGTCTCGAATTCCTGACCTCGTGATCCACCCGTCTCGGCCTCCCAAAGTGCTGGGATTACAGGCTTGAGCCACCACGCCCGGCCAAGGATTGCATTTTTTAAATTATTTTACAATCAAAAGTCCAGTGTGTTTTATTTAAGGGAATAACTGAAAAGCTGTAACTTAACTCAGATTGCTAAGTGTTCCAATATGAAGCTTTATTGGATTTTCAATTATAATTAACAGAATAATAACTAAAGATGTAGAC
This sequence comes from Piliocolobus tephrosceles, assembly GCF_002776525.5. Classification (NCBI taxonomy): domain Eukaryota; kingdom Metazoa; phylum Chordata; class Mammalia; order Primates; family Cercopithecidae; genus Piliocolobus; species Piliocolobus tephrosceles. Next base: position 123,994,681 of record NC_045437.1, read on the forward strand.
AGAAACAGAAATGACTGTACTATGAAACACCTGCTTCATAATTATTTGAACAACAAAATGTTTTTGAGTCTCCCACTTATTTATAATCCTGGCATTTTTTAAAAACAGATTCCATCTATGTATCAATCTGCTTAATTATCTTACAGCGCTCCATGAGACAAAGCAACTCAAAAAATAATCTGGTCCAGGTGACTAAGTGGAAGCAGTAAATCTATCACGGGAGGTCAGATTACACAAGTAGAGTCAAAAGACGAGGCAAATGTAAAAGTATCTGAAAGTTCTTGTGAATTAAAACTTCAGTCAAAGAGTAATGTAATGACCCCAAAATATCAATTTAGGACTTAAATTCAGTGGATTCATTGTAATCTTATAACTGAAAGATGGGAATGGTGTGGAGAAGTATATTTAGAGAGCTATTGCTGAATGAAAGCAGGCATCTGCCATTCTCCTATAAAGGAGGCTATGTACAATTTTCATTTGGCATCCTAACAATCTTATATTTGGTTTGAGCAGTACATTTTCATTTCATTCATCATTTAAAGACAGATAATCAGAAAGTCATTACATTGGCCGACACCAGACCCTTTGCTCAATTGTATCGTAATTGAGCACTGTGGAGCGTGTGCCAGATCTAATGGATAATGAATATATTATGTCAGTAGAACCGCCTCAGTGAAGTTCCAGGGGAATACACAGAGGGGGTTGTAGTGGTGACGTATAGGGTCACAGATGTTGCACTGATTTACTGATGGAATGATTGTGTAATTAGGTAATCAATGATGGGTACTGAGCTGTGGTGGGCATCTTGCTCTGGAAATGGAAAGAGTATATGATGGACAAGGCACCATTTATTCAACATAGTTTAGAAAGACCAGACTCTGCTTGGATCAAACCTATAGTTATTGTTAACCATTACAGAACACCTTTCTTGGAACAGAAAGATAAAGATGTAGAAATGAGCCTAGTATGTTAGAATGAGCATATGTAGCACAGCTCTTGTATTATCTTTCATCATAACCTGGTCAAGGCCCTTTGTTATTCTTATGAGTAATGAAATCAATGCAGAAGTATATAGATACTCACATTCCACAATGGTCCACTTAGAAAATCTCCATTTCTTTTATAATTAGCTATATTGAAGAATATAATTAACTGTATTCAACTATATTAACTATATTTTTAGGTTCAAGAAACACTTAAGTGCATAATATTAATAACTGATAATGTTGATAATAATATCAATATTATTATTAAAATTACTGAGTTATTTGAAATTTCAGGCTTTTTCTATTTAACATGAATTATTCAAAACAGCCTGAACAGATAAATATTATTATCCCCATTATACAGATTTGAAAACAAAAGCACGAACTAATCTAATAACTTGCCAAGACCACAATGTATTAAATGGTTGAATCAGCACTCAAAAATGACTATTTAACTCAAAACCCATACTTTAAATCATGCTGCTTAATTATCTTCCATTGGTGCCTTGTTTCATCTCATTTTCTTTTTTAAAGTCAGTTTCTCACACTGACATTTACGAAACAAAGATCATGCAATCTTACAGATTTTAAAAAGAAGGGGAAAAAAAAGAAGTTGTGGCCAGGTGAGGTGGCTTACCTCCGTAATCCCAGCACTTTGGGAGGCCAGGGCCTGTGGATTGCCTGAGGTTAGGAGTTCGAGACCAACCCGGCCAACATGGTGAAACCCTGTCACTATTAAAAAATACAAAAATTAGCAGGGCGTGCTGGTGGGTGCCTGTAATCCCAGCTACTTGGGAGGCTGAGGCAGGAAAATCACTCAAACCCAGGAGGTGGAGGTTGCAGTGAGCTGAGATCACGTCCCTGAACTCCAGCCTGGGTGACAAGAGCAAAACTCTGTCTCAAAAAACAAACAAACAAACAAACAAGAAGTTGTATGTTATGTTTATAACACAAACCAAACAGTGTTAGTGGTAGGACAAGGGTGGAGATCTTTTGATCCCTGGCACACTTGCTTCTATACTGGACAATTTGGTGGGGGAAAAGAGGGTATAAAATGCTGTATGTTTTATTGCCATCTGTAGTAATAACTAAATGCTGCCCATTACAGTTTACACGAAGCCTATTTACATTCCATCTCTTGTGCATTAGGACTATAGCCCTTGGTTCGCCAGCCCTAGGCAATGATTTATATGGCAATCCAGACATGCTATAATTTTGGTGATCTAAAACAAGAAGATAAACTTTTACAAAATGGTATGCATTGCCAGAGTTAAAGGGGCTCATTCTTATGTGATATTTAAACATGTGTAACAGTATTAAAAAAGCATTCATGAGACACTGGTATTCAATTAAAAATTACCAAGCATATTATATATAGACCCAACTGATCAAGTGGAGGTGGGGAGCAGATGAGAGAAATGTAACCAGTAGTGATCCAGATATTTGAGTCATCAGACATATATTTTAAAGTTGCTAAGATTAATATAACCATAAATTAGATGAAAAGACAGCAATATTTACTTTGTGAGTAGAATTGATATAAAATAGTAAACCGGGAATTGCAAAACCAAAAATGAAATATCTGCCATTGGATTAGATATAGCAGAAGCAAGGATAGTAACCCAAAAGACAGTTCAGCAAAAAATATTCATATTAAAACACATGAGTAAAGTTGAAGGAAATTAAAAATAAAGGTAAAAAGAGACACACGAGACATGCTTGAAAGGCCTATTCTATCTATGTATAAGTGGAATCCCAAAAAGAGAAGAGAGTGTATTAGTTACCTATCGTATGTAACAGAATACTACAATACTTGGTAGTGAATACAACAAATATTAATCATCTCACAAATCCTACCAGCCAGGAATCTGGAGAAGAATTAGCTGAATGCTTTTATTTCAAAGTATCCGATTCAGTTTCAGTCACACTGAAAACGGCAGTCTTACCAGAAAGCCTGACAGAGAAAAGACCTCTTGCCAAATTTACTTGCAAGGTTGTTGGCAGGATTCCATTCCTCATTGTCTTTGGTATTAAAAGAGTCAGTTGTTCTCTGGTTATTGGCTGAAGGCCTTACTCAGTTCTTAGCCACGTGTGACTCTCCACAGGACAATTCATATCATTGACAAACATAAAGCCATAGTTTGCAGAAACTCAAAAACCTCCAAGCAGAATTAAAAAAAAAAAAATCTGACATCTAACACAAATAAAAAATATCAACCCAAATGTCCATCAGTGACAGACTGGATTAAGAAAATGTGGCACATATACACCATGGAATACTATGCAGCCATAAAAAAGGATGAGTTTGCGTCCTTTGTAGGGACATGGATGCAGCTGGAAACCATCATTCTTAGCAAACTATCACAAGAACAGAAAACCAAACACCGCATGTTCTCACTCATAGGTGGGAACTGAACAATGAGATCACTTGGACTCGGGAAGGGGAACATCACACACCGGGGCCTATCATGGGGAGGGTGGAGGGGGGAGGGATTGCATTGGGAGTTATACCTGATATAAATGATGAATTGATGGGTGCTGACGAGTTGATGGGTGCAGCACACCAACAAGGCACAAGTATACATATGTAACAAACCTGCACATTATGCACATGTATCCTAGAACTTAAAGTATAATAAAAAAAAATAAATAAATAAAATAATGACAAAGAAAAAAATAAAAATAAAAACAAGAAAAAGCATCCATTGTTTTCAAAGAAGAAATAAGCTTTATAGGTTACTTTTCAGGAGAAACTATCAAGCTAGATGACAATGGAATGACTACTTACAAGTGTTAAGGGGAACCATCTTCCAAGTTAGTATTCTATACCAAGCAAAACATATTCTTTGATATTATGGTAAAATGCAAACATTTTCACATAAACAAAAATAAGAATTTGTCAGCAACAGAAGAATGTTCAAAAAAACAGTAAAGTTATTTATACTTCCATAAGGAACATGATCCCAGATGGAAACATGCCAATTCAAGAAATAAAGAACATTGAAAAGGGTATTATATGGTTAACTATAAATTATTATTGAGATTTTAAAACAATAAGTTCTTGTGTATTTAAAATACATGTAGAACTAAAATTTATGACAAAATAGCACAAAAGTGGGGATGTGAAAACAGTAAAGTAACATAAGGTTCTAAAAGTATAGAGAGTTATAAGTGTACCATTTTAAAGTGGATGCTAACAATTCGAGAATGCATGTTTATGTTGTAATCTCCTCTACATCTCCAGGGATTATTTTGTCACCACTAAAAGATTTTAAAACAAAATGAATTAGTTGAAATGTCTGATTATTCCAAGAGAAGGCAAGATGGGAGAAACACAAACGAGGAGAAGTTGGAACCAATAAAAAACCAAAATATTAGATTTCAACTCAAATATATCAATAATTATACTAAATACAAATGAACCAAATATACCAGTTAAAAACTGAAATGTCAAATGGAGAAAAAGTAAAATGTAACTAATTGTTCTGGGGTAGATGATATGCCTATTAAATGTTTGTAGAATGAGTAAGGTAATGACCCAGGCCCTCCATCATAAGCCTATATTTCCTACATTGTAATAGGCAATGGTTATATATGGCATTTAATAGGTAAGGAGCAAGTGTTACCAACTCCATCTACTGTGTTCTGAGTTTGGGATAATGTTAACTTCTTACAGCAATGAGAACATTTCTATGCTATTGGAAGACAATAGGACTTTTTGTAATATTCTCATAGTGGTTGTGTTTAAAACCTGTCTTAATGCAGTGTCCTATCTCATAAGCTTTGCATAGTGACTGTGAATAAAAAAGTAATTGATGTAGGAGACTTTACTGAAATTCAGTCTATTCTAGATTAAAAATCTCAATTTAAAGATAGAATAGCACCATACGTTAAAAAAAAATCCTAAGGAGAAATTTGCAAGGGCAGAATATAATAATTGAAAAGGAACTGGCCAGTGTGTCAGAATTCATATTCTCAACTTTGGTTATTTCAGAGAGTGTCATGGGGATTGTTCCACGGTTGTCAAGATCCAATTTATACTGCAGTTAGTAAAATAACAAAATTTCTTTTCTTCATCATTACTACCTCCCATTATTGTAATCCTTATACACAAAAACAAAAATAACCTTCCCCCTTCCCCACCCTAATTTTCATCCTTTTTCAGGGGATAGGGTTGGAGGAATTTTCTAATGTTATTCTGACCTGGGAGGGAGGCAGATAATGTTATTACAATAAGATACAGGAAAAAGTCTAGTATATTGTTAACTTTCATAATAACAAAAATCGAATTGTGTCCAGATTCCCCACCATGATGACCTCTGAGCATCCTCTTCTTCACTCTAAAGAATCAAAGGCTGTGTTGAACTAATCCTTTCCTCATTTTTCCATTTCCTAAACAGCTTTACCCCGGTAGCCAAGCTGACTATATATTATGTACAAATGTATGATAGAGGTGATTTTTAATGGGATTTTCGCTGCTAAGGAAGTAGTGATACCCCAGTTTCACAGCACCAAGTTTTATTCTCATAATGAACTGTCATTTCATTCATGTCAGTCAAAGAATTACTTTCTTCTCCCTGTACTACAAAACTCTGTGTTCTCATAATTTAAAAACTAAAACATTGCCAACAACAAAAGGTCTTTGACAACTTTATTGTCTGTCATAAATCAATCTGGCAAGATCAAGTGACAAAATATGAAATGTCAAACCTATACTTCTGTCTGTTAAAATGATAGTATTCACTATACATTTAATGCACATATTTATTTCTTCTACCCTGACAACAAGCAACGCTGCCTGATGCTTGATGGGGAAAAAGTCACATCGCATAAATAAAGCAGAAAACAAATTTAAACATATTTCACTTTGTGTAAAAAATCAAACTAAAGTTTTTTTTTTTAAACAATACCAACATATAGAATAATCACAGTAAGCAATGGATCTAAATATTAAAAGTATATTATAAGACCTTGAATAAAGTTGAGCCATATGAAATGTTTATGTTTTAAAGTCATAATGACTGAATACCAGCATTTCAAAGAATTTATCACAATTATCAGTATAATCTCATTAACACACATAGTATTCTTATTCTATAGATTGAGGGCATATTTTATGAAATAGAATTTGTAATTTCTGAAATTATAAAGGTGCATAAAGGATGGGTAGTGATATCCAGGCTACATTCAGGGTCATTCTTAAAGAAGACAGATGGAGGTTGCAGCCATCATCACCCCATAGGAAATGCTCGAAACAATAGAAGGATTGAATGGATGGATTTCATGCTGCCGTTTAAATGAGGAAGATTAGGGAAAATATGGATAAGAACAAAAGGTCTTTTTATCATACTAGAACAAATTATCAGATCTATATCTGTACTAGCCTAAAACTTTGCCATTCACTGAAATGAACCATTGCCTTTTTGCTCTTAGTCTTGAATTAGGTGATCAAAAATAATTTTATTTATTTTTCCCCTTTAGGCTTGTAACCTTTGACAAACAGTATCTTGTAATTATGTATGTATTTATTGTCTCTCATCACCGCTACCCTGTAAGACCTCTGAAGCAGGAGCTTTTTGTTTGTTTGTTGTTATTTTCCCAACAGCTAAAATAGTGTTTGGCATGCACTTAGCACTTAAGTAGTTTTGAATAAATGAATGAATTTAATGATAAACAGAAAAATAATTAAAAAGGAGAAAATTGACATGAAATGTGAAGGTAAAAATAACCTTTATAAGTCATCACTATAACTGTAAATGAAATTTAAATCAACAGCTAATACAGAGATTTTCAAAATGAACTAAAATAAATACATATTCTCTCCCTCTCTCTCTCTCTTCCTCTCTGTAGTATCCAATGTTGTATATAAGTTAAATAAAAGGATTGATGATAGAAAAATGAGTAAAGATTTAATATATAAATACTATCCAAAAGAAGCCTTATAACTATTTTAACATCAGACCAATAAACTATAGGTTAAAAATATTATTAGAAATAAAGAGTGTCACCATCTAATAATAAAAGATTCAATTAACTAGGAAGGTAAAAGAATTCCAAATTTTATAAATCTTATAAATTAGCCTCAAAATATAAACAAAATGTGTAGAATGTGATGAATTCAAAATCATACTGGGAGGTTTTAATACATTTCTCTAATTAATTCATTATCAAACAGGACAAAAAAATAAAGAAAACAATGATATCTAATAAAGACTAGTAAGATTTCAATAGCCTATTTACCTAGCTAAATCAAATGGACATATATGATAGAATATCATCCTCAACAATTGAACAACAGATATTCTGCTCAAACATACACAGAATAGTGTATTTAGAAAATAAATTCTAAGCCACAAAACACAGCTCATTTAGAAGCATCAGATTCACACTGACAACATTCTACAGCCAGATTAAATCAAGGTAGAAAAAAAAAGATGAAGTCTTCAAAAACAATGGAAAATTTCAATGTATTATTCTAAGTACACCATGATTAAAGTGGTAAATCAAAACTGAGAATGATAAAATATTCAGAAATGAACAACAATGTAAATTACTGTGGGATGAGGGCAAGTATCAATCAGAAAAAAAAAGTCTTAATGCTTACATTAAGAAAATAAAAAGGGTGAAAAATGATGGTCTACATATTTATCCAGCTCTAGCAATTAGAAAAGAAACGACAGAATGAATCCAAAGAAAAATAAAGGCAATTGTGAGTAAAATCGTAATAAAAGATAAAAGAAAGACTAGAAATGATTGACCAAATCAAAAATTATTTTTTGTAAAGCCTAATAAAATAGACACCTTTCTGAAAGGGCTAGTCAAATCAACAGGAGAAAAAAGGCAAAATAAATATTAGGACTGAAAGCACAGCAGAAGTTTAAAAATAATAGAAGAAAATAATGTTTTAGGAAACAAAGAATAAGAAAATTTTCCTATAATAATTTAACTTACCAAAAGTGACTAAGAAGAAATAGAAAGCATCATAAGACCTTTAACTACATAAGAGACTTAATTAGTAAATTTAAAATACACCCAGAAAAAACACTCAAGACCCAGATAATGCTTCTTAACAAATACTCAAGGAACAGCTAATAACTGGAGCACAAATACTTCCAAGGAACAACAAAGGCACAATGTCTTCAAGACCTGTCATATATCAAGTAAATATATGCAACCTACCGTCACTTTTAAAGGCAAGATGAAGAAAGGTAGTTTGTTAAAAGATAAATACAGGCCAATCATATTTTCAGATTTAGAAAAAAATTCCAAACAAAATGATGGAAAACTAAATCCATCAATATAATAATAATCATAATAATAACCATAATTTGTGATCAGAGTGCATATTTTCCATGTATAGAAAAAGTAATATCAGGCTGGGCACAGTGACTCATGCCTGTAATCCTGACACTTTGGGAGGCCGAGGCAGGCAGATCACCTGGCGGATGGAGACCAGCCTGGCCGACATGGTGAAACCCCGTCTCTGCTACAAAAATACAAAAAATTAGCTGGACGTTGTGGCGTGCACCTGTAATCCCGGCTACTCAGGAGGCTGAGGCAGGAGAATCGCTTGAACCAGGGAGGTGAAGGTTGCAGTGAGGCGAGATGACGCCACTGCACCCCAGCCTAGGCAACAAGAGCGAAACTCTATCTCAAAAAAAAAAAAAAAAAAAAAAAGAAAAAAGAAAAAAAGAAGTAATATCAGAATGTTTATTATTACTTTAATTTACCATATTGATAAAATGAGAAAAATATTATTCTAGCATAAATGTTAATAAAATTAGTTTGATAAAATTTAATTGCAATTCATAATTTTTTATTTTTTTACAGAGTCCCACTCTGTTGCCCAGGTTGGAGTGCAGTGGTGCAATCATAGCTCACTGTAATCTCAAACTGCTGGGCTTGAGCAACAATCCTCCTGCCTCAGTTTTCTGAGTAACTAGGACTACAGCCACATGACACCAAAACTGGCTATTTTTTTTTTTTTTTTTAATTTTTTGCTACACTGCCCAGGCTAGTCTTGAACTCCTAGCCTCAAGCAATCTTCCTGCCAACGTTCTGGAATTACAGGCATGAGGCACCATGCCCAGCTACAATTGATAATTTAAATAAAAACTCAGGAAAACTGGGAATAGAAAAAAAAAATCTGAACCTGATAAAATGTTGTATACTACCAAAAAATCAAAATTTAGAATAATTTTCCATACAATCTAGTCCACTTGATACTAGAAATCCCTGCTAAAGTAAACAAAAAAGAAAAGAAGATGAAAAAAGTTTACAAAAATTGCAATTTTAAGATACAAAACTGATCTTATTCACAAATACTGAGATTGTCTACCTTAAAAACCTAAGAGATTTTACAGAAAAAAACGAAATTTTCTAAGAATTCTATGAGGTTGCTGGATAAGATGAATATAAAAAACTCATTATGTTACTATAAACTAGCAATAAACAGGTGATACAAAATAAAATTTATAACAGTAACAAAAACTTCAAGTTGCTTGTGATTAATGCTATTAAGATATACATGATATTTATGGAGAAAAGTATTTAAAAAAATAAACTCTAAATTAATGGAAAGGGGATACACTGTCCAAGGATTGCAAATGCAATAATTTAAAGATGTAAATTATTCCCAAATTGCTGTATAAACCCAATGAAATCCCAATCACATTTCCTAAAGGTCATATTCAATAAAAGGAGCAAAAAGTCAAGAATAGAGAAAACACTTCTAAAAAATAAGAATGAGGAAGAATGACTTTCCCTATAAGATATTAACATTATAGAAACATCATACTAAATCAGACACTGTGGCACTGGAGCAGTGACAGGGATGAAAGTAAATAAAGAGGTGAATTAATGGATGTAATAGAGAGCCTAATTATCTAAAAGCACTGCCCCACAGATCTTTTTGTGATTACAGAAACGTTCTCTATGTGTACTGTCCAATAAAGGAGTGGGTAGTGACATATGGCTAGTTGAGTAGTTGAAATGTCACTAGTGTGACTGAGAAACTAAATGTTTTATTTTGCTTAATTCCAGTTAAATGTAAACCTAGATAGCTATTGTGACTATTGGAATCTCATATCTGGCAGTTCAGCCCTAGAAGCATGTGTATATGGAAACATAAATAATAGAGGTAACTGCAGATGAATAAGATAGAGGGTAACTGTTGGTTAGCCATGTGGGAAAGATAGGAATCCCTACTTCACAAAATACACACCCCAAACTCAACATGGATTATATTTAAAGAAAAAAAAAAAAAAAAAAAGGAAAAACAAAACTTTATTGTATTTACAAGAAATTTTGAGACTAACTTTATTATTTCTCCAGGTTAGGAAAGACTTTCTAAAATAAGACATAAAATAACAAACCATGAAAAATTAAATTTTAAAACTTGTGTGTCAAAAGTAACCATAAGCAAAACGAAAAATATAAAATATGGACAGGGTGATGGTGTTTGTCATACAAATAATGATGAAAGATTTGTGTTCCAAGTAAAGACTCCTAAAAATCTGTTTAAAGAAATTAAAGAAACAACAAAATAGAAAAAGGATATTGGCAGGTAATTCACAGAAGAGTCTACATAAAATGTTAATATGCATATAAAAAGATGCAGAATCTCACTAGTTATCAGGTAATACAAAATAAACCAAGTTGAGATTTCCTACCCATCAAATGGGTGAACTTGATAACGACTGACAATCCTAGGAATTGGTAAGGATGTAGATCAATAGAAATTCTTAAGCACTACTGGTAGCAACAAAAGTTGACATAACCACTTTGGAGAAGAATACAGCAAAATCTAGTCAAGGTGAAAGTCCATATAATTTGTCACCTAACAATTCCATACTTAAGTAGTTTAAAGATACATGTCTACAGTTATAGATGATATAATCATTGCTTCTAATAGCGAAAAAAGTGAAAACAGCCTAAAAGTCTACAACGGAAGAATAAAGTGGGACTATTATTTCAGTGGCACATTATAAAGCCATAGAAATAATTTAATTATAGGTCGATATATTATTGGTGAGTAATCTAAGAAAAAAAGAGCCCTGGCAAAGAAATATCCTGTACTACTTCATTTTAGAACATTTAATTTTGTTCAGGTATGTGTGTATATGTACATGTAATTTATATATTGTGTGTATTAAAATATAAAGATATTTTTTGGAATGATGAACATGCATTTCAAGGGTAGTTGCTACTTTGCAGGAGAAGGGAGAGGAATGCACTTGGTTAGTGGTAAACATACAAATACACAGACAAAATAGTAATATGGGTCTGAAGTTGGAATGAGGGAATAATTCCTGAATTTTATCTTTGTGCTTTTAATCTCCAAATTATAGTAATTCTCTCTATATTTCAGGTCATTTGTTCCCAAATGCATACCAGGAAGACCTAAACGTCATTCATTAAGATATTCTCAAACATATCTTCATTTAAATTGACAAGGAACCATCAAAGATATAAAGGAAGGAAAGAGGAAGGAAGGGAGGGATGGAAGGAGGGAAGGAAAGAGGAAGTAGGGAGGGAAAGAAGGAAACAAAGTAGGAATAGGTAGGAAGGAGAGAAAGTAGAATACATCTTCCACAATCTCCATCTATTACCATATTATTATGATTATGTTTGTGTTTCAGATCTATTCATTTAATACTGCTTATTGGCTAACAAGGGTACAGCTTTAAACTTACAACTATCTGTCTGATACCCTCTCATTTTAGTTAACTGTCTGATTAAGATTCTCCACTTTTTAAAATATGAAGTTTGACATAAAGATTATATCAAACATTTTTGAATTCATTATATTAGTCCAAGGGGTCAAAGGTAAAGTCTCATTTGGTGCGTGGAAAACCTACTACAAGCAAGGGGTCTTTAGAACATCTCTGTCTATTCTTTTCAGTGGAGGAAAAAAAAAAACCCACAAAAACAACGATGCCTCCAATTGCTGCATTACATTCTTAATTTCGGTATTACATGGCCGTCTAAAAGCATTTCACAGGTGTTTGCTGGAACTCATTAGACTATTTGGAACTCCTTCATGCTCCCTAAAAGGCAATTAAAATGTGTCTGCAAATTACCTCATGTGGGCCAAAGCACAGCTGCCTCTTCCCCCAGTTACTACACAGTGTTTCCAAACACCAGAAAACTGCTTGGAAACCATCAGTTTGCAAAGGCAAAAAAGGGCCTTTGGGTGGCTTCTTTTCTTCCCATCCCCAGATAGGCCCATTCATTTGGGGTCGGCTGCCAAAACACAAAACAAGGCTGTTAAATGATAGAAGTGGCTGATTAGAAAGAAAGCTTTAAGGGTCTAAGGATACAATAAAGACTTAACTGATCCAATGAACTAGTGAATTCCGCTATAAAATCTTTTTCTTCTACAGGAATAGTCATGCAGAAGTATATGTTGGCCTTTAAGGTTACTGAATTGGAAATTTTGTGACTTGTTTAAGCATGCAACGATGGCTTTCTCAGGCAGCTAATCTCATAGTGTCCATGTATTATCCGCTCATTTCTCTCAATAACAGACTCATCATGAGTATATATTACTATATAGATGGTGCATATGTAATCTACTCTTAGGGAAAAGGTTTCCCTTGTTCCTGGAGAATTTTACTCCTGAATGAATAAAAGGTACATCATTGAGCAGGCAGGAACAGCTTATGGCGATCCTTAGCATTAACTACTCTATTTAATCCCACTGTGCAGATCATAGCACTGAGGCTTAGAGAGGCCAGAGCCACAGAGTCAGCTGAAACCTGGTAAATGTGAGATTCAAACAAGCTGATTCCAAATCACAAGAACTTAATCACACGTTTCCAAGGTAACACAAAATAAGTCTAACAATTCCATTAATTTTAAAGTTATTCTTAGTTCAATTTTTAATTAGAATTATTTCCCCTGAACTTGAAGTATATCAGCTGATTTCACTTTATAGCCCAGTTTCTTGATTTCAATTAAATTATGATAAATCATGTATTAGGAAATGGTAAACTAAAAATGAAAACAAAAACCAAGCAGTAGGAAACTTCTATATATTTATTCAAAATCTTATGTCATAAAATAAGCATGTATAATTATACTAGTATCTAAATGTTGAATGCCACCAAAATAAAATCTTTTAATATTGAAAAAATTCTATTTCTTTAATCAGAGATTAAGTTACAGACTGGTATTTTTGCAGCCAGAAAATTTGCACATTCAAAGAGGGAGATATTTGGTATAAAGCAATTGAAGTTAAAGAAATTACAGTTGAAAACAAAAAAATAGAATGGAAGAAATTTAATATTTTCTCAGCATTCAAGGCATAATTTATAATAATGTAATGGAATGCTGTTTCAAATAACTAAATAGCGATACAAGCTATTTTGTAGTTACATAATGCTAAATAATAAAAGTTGGCTGATTATGATTAAAAAGTGCATGGATGATTACTGGGAAGGAAAGAATGAGATGACACTGATGGGTTTAGTATCTACATTAGTGGTCATCTTAGCTACTTTATTGCTGGCCATTTAAGGCAATAAATGAAATTTTAAAGCAAACGTGTTGGTACTTTGCTATACCTTAGTCTACAAAAAAAATTCCACATGGCAGGGGTGGAGGAGGCAAAAATAGCTTGCTACAGCACCAAGCATGAAAGATAGTAACTTATAATGGTTAAATGGGAAAGTTCCCTGATCCCCATCACAGGATGTGCAACAGAGGTGTGGTTTGCCTGTTAGGCTGCTGCCACTGCTCAAACTCCTGACAGGATGGGGAGCATGCAGACAGGCAGGCACAGGATCTGGGGCGAGTGCTTTGGGTTCTGGCCCCATGGTAGGTCTAGGGGTTGGTGCCTGCAGCCCCAATGTTACAATGCTGTTTTAGCCTTGCCATCTGCAGACAGCCTAAGTGCTAACCTGCTCAATGGACCATCTACCTTTTCACACGGGCAGAGGGCCAGTGTGAGAGTTTTCTGTGTCCCAAACTCTTGCCCAGAGTCCCAGAAGTATCGGGTCACACATGGGCTTGATGGATGAATGTGGGGTTTTTTTGAGTGGTTGAGATGGCTCTCAGTGGGATGGATGGGGAGTTGGAAGGGGGATGGAGTGGGAAGATGATCTTCCCCTGGAGTTTGGCCATCCAGCAGCTGAGCTCTGCTCTGACTGCCCCCAACTGAACTCCTCTCAGTGTTCAGACATTCCTTCTCTTCTCTCTTTCTCTTCCATGTCGTTCTGCCATTCATCTTGTCTCATTATCCCTTCATTTGCTCATGTGCTTCTAGAGCCTGGGGTTTAGGGTGTATATGGGTACAAGATAGGGGGCATGGCAACCCAAATGGCAACTTTTTGGGCATGAAAATGGGAATGCCTGTCCCCATTTAGGGCCGTGTGTCTACAGGCTTGAGGATGGAGCCTTTGGTGGGAACTGTCCCTCTTCTACCTAATATTTCCCTGTCCCCTGTCTGCACCAGTGGCTCAAGGTAAGCTTTGTTTGTGATGTTTTGATTTATTTTTTTTAAATGTGATTTAGCTCCCTATCAGATCAATAAAGTTAATGTTTATTACTTTTGCTTTTCTTATTTGCTTCAAGCATCCTTCTACATGAAGTCACTCCTGACTATCACAACTCCCAGTGACCTTTCTCTGTGCTGGAATAAGTATATGCTTTATTTATCTTGCTCTTTTTTTATTCTTTATAGCGCTCGCCACTACTTGGCATCATGTTAGAAAAGGTTATGTGGTTCTTTCGTTCATTGTCTTTGCTCCACTATCCTCCACAGTAGAAATTAAGCTCATCAAAGACAGGAATTTGGTTTCTTTCCACAACTATACTATGGTCCTAGAAGGTGCTTAATGACTTGTTTAAGTGAGGAAATCAAGGCATTTCCTAAAAATTTCCCAGTTACTAGTAGCAATGTTTATGGTCATCATAAGATCAGTCCTTATTCTTTGGCAAATCCATAAATTTGGTCTTTCAATGGAGGATCAATCAGAATCAAGGAAAAATTGGTTGGGTGTGGTGGCTCATGGCTGTAATCCTAGCATTTTTGGAGGCAGAGGCAGGCAGATCACTTGAGATCAGGAGTTCAAGACCAGTCTGACCAACAGTAAAACCCCGTCTCTACTAAAAATACAAAAAATTAGCTGGGCATGGTGGCATGCACCTGTAATCCCAGCTACTTGGGAGACTGAGGGAAGAGAATTGCTTGAACCTGGGAGGCAGAGGTTGCAGTGAGCCAAGATTGCATCAGACGCACTCCAGCCTGGGCAACAGAGCAAGACTCTGTCTCAACACAACAAAATTAATCAGGCATGGTAAATCTTAGCTACTCTGGAGGCTGAGGCAGGAGAATTGCTTGAATCCGGGAGGTGGAAGTTGCAGTGAGCTGAGATTGTGCCACTGCATTCCAGCCTGAGCAACAGAACAAGACTCCATCTAAAAAAAAAAAAAAGGATCATGGAAAAATTATTAGTATTAACTAAAATTACAAGATACAAATGTATAAGTAGTTATGTTAAGGATTTAGAATGCTAGGTGGCAACTGTGTTGAAGCAACGGGCACTTGCTTGTACAAATTTATCAACCAGACAGGCTAAAGAGAGGAACATAGGACCCATCAGCATTGAGTGGGTTATTAAAACCACTATTGACCTCTTGTCTAGTTTGAAATATTTTGAATTAATCTACCTCCTTAACTTAATTTTCTATTCAGCTTTGACCACATTGTCTTATTTGTTTTTCTTTGGCATTTTAGATATGACAAGTTTGCCTCCATGTGAATCTCTGCACACAAATAATAGTACCTTCCCTTACCTCCTTCCTTTTTTGTCTCCCACCATCTGACAGGCAACCAGGAATTCCCTTTCCCACCTCTTTCTTCATCATAACACATTTCCTTCTTTATTTATTTCCTTATTTGTTTATTGCCTTCTCTCTACCTCACCAACCCTGCAGGAATATAAACCCATGAGCTTGGGGGACTCTGACTTGTCTGTTAAATTCTGGAAGTATCCAGCACAAAACAAAAGCTTGTGGAATGACTGAATGAATGTTCTTTAACATTTGTATATTTTTTAAAATCAGGATACTGAAAATGTAGGCTTGGGAAGATAATTGAATAAATGTAGGTAAAGCACCTGGAATATAGGTTTTCAATAAATGACAAGCATCAAATACTGTTGATTTATGTGGTGTTTTAGATCATTTTGATGAAGACTATACTTTGTAAAAAAAATTTTAAGTAGTGTGTTTCAAAAGCCTCATCTGAAATCTGCCACAGAAGCCTAAAATAAACATTGTGTTTTATGCATACAGAAAAACCTCCCTTTTGAGCTTTTCCTTTTAACTGGTGTTTTGTAAAATATATTCATCATCTTGAAATATTGATTAATTGCCCCAATTCCTTGACTTCCTAATTTAGTGTTTTGAAAAATGGTTTCCATTTTTGGCATTTATTTTGCAATATTTTATCTTCAACTGAACTTTACTTAGGTTGTCGTCAGAAGTTTTATGTGATAGAGTTAGCAAGCAAAGTCAATATTTGGCAGTCCTAGTATGTACTACTTATAAATACAGTCTCCAACATGATTTCAGCAATCCATAACAAAAGATAGACGGCACCAAACTGCTGTTTTATTACACCCATACAAGAATGGTGGGCTTTAATAGAAGAAATATACACGTTTAACGCCTTAAACCAAGGCTAAAGTAAATATCCTCAATAAAGCTCAGTGATGTCATTCAGTGTGTATCAAAGACTGATACAAAGGGAAAACTTAAAGTAACCTCAGTCCTCTCTCATTCATTCTCTGGATGACATTTAAAATTGATTCTTTGTCAAATAAAGCACTGTGATCTGATGACATACATGATTTGATATCACTGGTATTGCTCTCTTCAGCTCTATAACCAAAAAGATAAAATTATCCATTGTCCATTCAGAGTTTTAGCAGCAGTTTCTGATAGCTAAGCTTAGGGGTTGATAACCTAACATTAACCAATTTATTTGTTATTAATATACAAATATTAGACTGACTAGAAAAAGCTTATAGGTGTGGTTATTTCCCTTCCTTTGTCAACTTAATCTTGGTGGATCCAATAAAACATGACAAGAACTTGTAGATGTAAGGTACCTATAATAATTTATATGATTATGTCCTCAGATTTATAATTGTGAAATTTGGTATTATACTCACATCCCCTAAGCCACATTTTAAATTACTTTGGAAATACTAAAATGTGTATTTTGGGCACAAACCTGCTTTGATGGGTAACTTAGTAGAATACTTTAAGATATCTGACCATTAAAATACTAGATACAAGTTTAAAAACAATCTTTCCTCATTAAGGTCAGTTTCTTATCTTCATATCCCAATGTGAAGGTTTTGAATGAATCACTTAAATAACCCATTCCTTTCTCTATCCTTGAAATTCAGTATCTTAGGCCAGTGGTTCAAATACCCAAATGAGTATCAGTATCACTTTAGACAGCTTTAAAATATATTAAATTCCAAGACGCTTTCTGCTCCTATTAAATCAGCATCTCTGAGGTTAAGTACAGGAAATAGCTATTTAAGAGGAACAAACAAATAACAGCAGCAGCAACTTCCCATGTGAAATAAAAATTAAAACTATTATATATTACTTTCAAACCCACCAAGATGGCTAAAATGGAAAAGATAAATTAGAGAGAATGAACAAAACATACTATTTGATCACAAAACAGGGTGACTATAGTTAATAATAACTTCATTGTACATTTTAAAATAAATAAAAGAGTATAATTGGATTGTTTGTAGCACAAAGGATAAATGCTTTTGGCAATGGATACCCCATGCAATTTCACACTACAAACCTGTATCAAAATGTCTCAGGTACACCACAAATATATGTACCTACTAGGTACCCACAAAATTAAAAATAAAAGAAAATTAAGATAAAGAAAAATGGTAAGCGTTTGCAAAGAGGTGGAGCAAATAGAACACACACACACACACACACACACATACACACACACTACTAGAGGGAAATTTGGTACAACAGCTTTGGAAAACTGTTCTACTGTCTGCAAAAGCTGATCCTACACATATCCCATGACCCAGGAATTCTACTCCTGAGTACATTCTACTGCTGGGTACATATTCAGCCGAAATGTATGCATATGTTTACTAAAAGACATGCACTAGGATGTTCACAGTGGCATTATCTGAAATATCTAAAATAGGAAACTATGAAAATATTCATCCATATTTTGCAAGCAAATAAACTGTGGCATATGTAGTCAAAAAAAAAAAAAAAAAAAAAAAAAAACCATGCTTCCAGGGCCAGGCATTATGGCTCACACCTGTAATCCCAGCGATTTGGGAGGCCGAGGAGGACTTATCACTTGAGGTCAGGAGTTTAAGACCAGCTGGCCAACATGACGAAACCCTGTCTCTGCTAAAAATACAAAAATTAGTCAGGTGTGGTGGCAGGTACCTATAATCCCAGCTACTTGGGAGGCTAAGGCACAAGAATCACTTGAACCCAGGGGGCTGAGGTTGCAGTGAGATGGAATTGTACCACTGCACTCCAGCCTGGGTGACAGAGTGAGACTCAGTCTCAAAAAAAAAAAAAAAAAAAAAAAAAAAAATGCTTCCATGAGAATAAAAGAGCTACTACTACATCAACAATGTAGATGAATTAAACTGAATGCTGAGTGAAATACATCAGTCACAAAACAGTTCATTCTGTTTCATTAAAACTATATAAAGTCCAAAAATAATATAACAACAGTCTATGACTTTAGATGTCAGGGTAGTGGTGACTCTGGGGCGGGGGAGGGGATAATACAGGAAGGGGTACATGAGGGCTTCTTGGATGCTGGAATAGGTGTAATGATTAATACGTTCCAGAATCAAATTATCCCAGCACCCAAGAATTTTCACAAAATCTATCAAGGTATCTCTAGACACATATGATTTGTGTGCTTCTCTGTATGTATGTTAAGCTTCAATAAGAAGCTTACGAAAGAATAAAAATCCCATGGAATTCTGTTGATCAACCAATACACTTGTCTGATTTTAAAAATGTATTCCAGGTTCACCTCAATTGTTACAGCCTACTCTTCCACTGCAGAGAAAAAATACTCTTGGTCACATATGAAAACCTACTCAGACCCGAAATTTAGTGAGGTGCAGGAGTAGGAGGGTGTGGGTGGGGAGGTTAGGTCACTAAATCCATATTTTGAAATTTTGCTGAAATTCTATTTGAGAATCTGGATTTTGGAATAATACCATTACCCAATTTTCTCAAACGTTAGTGTAAATAATATGGTTGGAATGAGTTCTAAGAATCTGCATATTTATAAACAGTAAACGTGATTCTGATGCAGGGAATTTAAATATAGGTCACACTTACGGAAAAGCTGACTTTAAGCAAATAAATGAACCTTTGATGTGGACAATCCATGCACTGTGGCAAAGGGACATAGGGCACACTTTGACAGTGGAAGTCTTTGCTTGACATTTCTAAAATCCTTATGTTGCAACAGGCTGCCTCTGTGTGAGTCTGTGCCTTTCTCCAGTGCCTGATGGTAATGTTTGTGTTGTTTATACTTCTAAAGTCATGGGATAGGTACTGATAGATTCTAATGGATTAGAAAGGATTGCTTTAGATTAAAACATTGTAAAATTTTATTAATAATGCAAGGCTTTACATTCATTGTGAGTCTCCTATGTGCTAAGTGTTCTTTGTAAGTGCAAGACATATAGCATGTGTAATACATGGTGCCTGTTCCCATGAGTGTACCAGAGAATCTCTTCCTGGCAATTTTCTCAGAATTATATCTATTTCCTTGCTGAAACCTGGAGAGTTGGCCAACAATCAATCACATGTTATCTTCCCATACACTCAGATCAGGGTACCAGGCCTGTTTTCTTTCTTGCCAGAGTTACTCAGCGAGTTCAAGGAAGCAAACTATACTTAATATTAACCTAGATCAATTAAGAAACACATATGTCATGGAGCCATCTCTGAACACACGTACACACACACATACCCTTATACTTAATTACTCTCTCCTTTGGTAGATCAGTGCAATTCATTGTCTTTTTTAGTACACATAATTACATAGTTGAAAATTCCTGATTCTTTACACAATCCAGATACAGAAGTAAAAGGACAGTTGATAAGCAGGGAAATTAATAGTGAACTGCTCAGCTTCACACAAGCATTCCTGCTGGATTACAAAGACTGACTTCCTCCCTCTCTCCCACTTCCTTCCTTTCCTCTTTCCTTCTACATATCTTAATAAAAAAAATTGCACATATTCATTGTAGAAATTTTGAAATATATAGTAAAGCACAGAGAAGAAATTTTTAATGATGTAACCAACCGCAAAGAACTTATATAAATGTTTTATCTTTATCTTCCTATGTGTTTATTAGATACACGTATGTATGTCCTATAGCTATATTTCACTATATGTATTTTATAATATAAAGTCATTACGGGCCAGGCTTGGTGGCTTATGCCTGTAATCCCAGCAATTTGGGAGGCTGAGGTGGATGGATTACTTGAGGTCAGGAGTTCAAGACCAGCCTGGGCAACATGGTGAAACCCCCATCTCTATGAAAATACAAAAACAAAAAAATTAGCAGGACATGGTGGTGGCTGCCTGTAATCCCAGCTACTCTGGAGGCTGAGGCAGAAGAATTGCTTGAACCCAGGAGGCAGAGGTTGCAGTGAGTTGAGATCGTGCCACTGTACTCCAGCCTGGGTGACAGAATGAGACTCTGTCTCAAAAAAATTAATTAATTAAATAAAAAAAAAGTATGCCACACATACTTTATGTAACTTGATTTTACATAAGTCATATGGAAGTGAATTATTTGTAAACCTCATTTCAAATCAAGAGCACTTGTACATCAGTTTACATTACCTACTGTCTTTGATCCAGATTAGACTACTACCCGATGTGCTGCACCCATACTTAAAAAACTTTTAAATATAGAAAAATTGAGAGAAGGAAGAGAAGAAGGGAAAGAAAAATAACCCATATGAATTGTAAAGATTTCGCTACAATTCAGTAATTTTAAAAATAGGTCATTTGACTAAATTCTAATTTTTAAAGCATTTTATTACATTGTATATGCATACTTTAAAATTATTCACTTGCTATAATATAATTCATTGATTTCCAAGAGGACTAAATCTAAAGGGAGAAACTCCTTTTGTTTTCTCTATAATTACAACAGAAAATTTGACACGGATATTGAAAAGTCAAGGAGAAATTTCTAAGAAGATTGTAGAGCTTATGATACGATGCTTCATCTGTATCTTGAGGCTAAAAATATTGGGTATTAAGAATAACTTTGTCAACCTATCTGAACTCTACTTTGCAAAAATAGAAGAACATTTGAAAGTCCATGCATATTCAAACTCAGAAAAAAAGTGTTGAGAAGAAGTGTTCATAATTTCTTAACTTCCAGACTGAACATTCAGTTGAATTGGACAGTTCTTACAAGCATTGTTTTTTATTTTTGGTTTAAGACCATTTGCTTCCATTGGTCACAATACCTTAGTTAGACACAGGTATTTTAATATTTAAATATTGTGTATGTATACGTTTTAACTTTTAAAACAATCTACAATTTTTAGCTTTTAGACCAGAATATGTTTCAAAAATATCAATTTTATAGGCATTCACCAAATCCATTTGCAAAGAAAGAATATAGATAAATGAACATACAAGATCATTTCCAGGAGTAGTGCAACCTCAACAGTTAATGATTTAAGTACATAGTCATATAACATTTGAATTTGAGAAACTATTTAAATGATAATTTTAATTTTAATTTGGATTAAGACAAAACAAATTTAAGAATAGGGATGTTTATACTATAGTTATAAAAAGATATTTGAAAAAGCTGTTAATATAAAATATATTTACTTTGAACTATAGTAATCTGTGTGTGTGTATACATGTATATAAAGAATGTACCATCTATTGTACTGAAAGCATGGTAATATTTTCAGGACATGGGTTATCTCCTTCTTTGCTTATAAATTTAACTTATCCCATTCACACTCAAATTGGTTTTCTAAAAAAAAAAAAAAAAAGAAAAGAAAACAACTAATTCTTTTTTTCAAATGCTGGTTATTCAAGTCTCTATTATGAATATATGTATTGTCAGCTTACAAGAATATGTACACTGGTTATTGGTGTGTGTGTGTGTGTGTGCGTGCGTGCGTGAAAAACAACTAATTCTTAAAGTTTCTATACAGTCTCTGAGTTTCTAAATCCTACTAACCATCCAAGTTTTAAAAAAATGCTCCTGACACATGCATACACACGTTTTATACCATCCTGAGCTTCCTAAAATTCATGTTTTGGTTTTCATCCATAAACAAATGCCAACTGTCTATGTGACATCAATGCACCTAGCTAATATAATGAGGAAATAATCAGTCAAATGATGTTATTGAATTTTTTCTTGTGTTTTAAATAAAAGATGGAGAAAAATTTTCTTAACTAAAAATAAGACAATATGCCATGGGATGAAGTAAGTCACCACCTGGAGCAAATCTAAAGAAGGATTCGGGAGAAAAATCACTAGGGAAGAAGCCAAACAAACAAACAAACAAACAAACAAACAAGAAGGCAGGGAAACCTCAAACAGAATGAAAAGCAAAATGAGTTTGATGGCTTTAAATAAATGTAAAGGAAATAGTGGGAGGAAAAGGAAAACTTCAATAGTGGAAGCATAAGACTGTCTCAGAAAGTGACAGAACTTAATCCTATCAACATCTCATTTCCATATCCATAGTAAAAAATAACAATGGTATTTTTGTGACCAAAAATATATGCAAAGCAGTCATTGTGATAGTTCAGTAGCTATTTTTGAAATGGAAATTTTCTTACAATTTGAAACAGCTCATTCTTCAAAACACCAAAAGGCATCAGCGTCTACTTTAGACTACAGAGCATTTTTTCAGTGTGATATGCTGGATTTAACCGTGGTATTCCCTCTAGAGGCAAAATTTACCCCTGTCTGTAAAAAATTGATACATTTTTTTCTTCTTGTTTTTGAGATTGCTATAAACATCTGAAGCGGCTAATTAAAAAAAAAAAAAACTGCATCAGTGCAATGAAGTCATACACCTATGTCACTTTGCTGCTTATTGCAATAAAAATTTTTTTTTGCAAGCCCTGGGAAAAAAAATCATATCTCAAGTGGAAAAGAGAAGTAATTTTACCATCAGTACTACAAAAAAATCTTGGATTGTTTATTAGTTCTGACCTCCTTCATTGATGGCTGTATAAACTCATATTTCTGCCATTGATTCTGTGCTTCTGTTCAGCACTAACATTTTAATAAGAAAAAATGTTAAATATCAAAGTAATAGATGAGCATTCTTCTAAAAGCCAATTTCATTAAATACCATCGGTATTAATCTTTCTAAATCTTAATTACAGCCTTTTGACATATTATCCCCTATTTGACCTTTTCTGCTCAATTCCAGTAAAGATCTGTAGGACAGACAGGGATACCAGCCCATGCAAACCTACAGAAATGCATCATTTTAATACTACTGAGCAAATGGGGATGGTGACCCAAATTATATTTTATTCGGGAGTCAACGAGACCACATTTTCCTAAGTGAGCAAACAAGTTCTGACTTTTCCTGCTTCACAATTAAGATATCTAAAAAGAGAGGCCCATAAGTCTGAGCAGATAAAGTTCTGAAAACTGAGACTTTAAGAAAAAAAAAAAAAAAAAAAAAAAAAAGATATTGCCAAAAGAACAAAACTTCCTAAACAAGATATGTTCCATGAAATTTAGAAACAATTAGTAATGGCAGGCTGTAATTGAACAACTCGAAGTTCAGTTGAAAATAGTAAGAGCTGGCAGTTCCAAGATTAAAAAAGTAATGATTCTTCTATTAAGCCACATTTGTACCAATCAATAGCTCAAAAGCATCCTTATTTTGTGAGATTCACTGAATAAGCACAAGTAAAATATTTGAGGAAAGGGGGCTTAGGTAATTTGCCCCTAGAAACATGTACAACCAGGCACCAGATATTTGAATAGCAATTCATTTAGTTACATGATCTTTTCCCATCATTTTTCTCATTTTTATTGACGCCTTTATCCCTTTTATGTCCTATACACTTCGATTTAGTTTATTTATTTTTATCTAAAAAACTTTACTCCCTCTACCCCTTTTCCTTATCCATTTTGTTTTGTTTTGTTTTCCTGTTATACCATCTTCATGTCATTAGGTCTACTGGTCTGTCTCCTCATTTATCCTTTATTGGAAAGTGGTAAAAATAAATCCCAAAAGTTAACAAGGAATTTTGAAAATTTTCTTCATGATGACTTTACTAAGGTATACCTTTACATTTTCAATATGAGATGGACTACATTGCAATAACAGATTATTATTATTATTGTGGAGATTATCACAGCCTTATAGTTTCAGAGCACATCATCAATATAAGCCTTTTTTTAAAAAGGGACACAAAATTTAGAACGTCTGGGAGAAAGCCTGTGTTTCCAGATGTTTAAAATGAACCTATTGGGATATTTAAAAGATAATTATGATAGTGTATTTTAAACAAAAGAGTGATTGATGAACTTCTTGCTTTCTTATAGGAGATGGTCAAAGAAAGTCTGCCAAGAAAGAGTAAAAATCTATAGCCTCGGGAATTTGAAACTTACAAGGTTGTTTCTGCCAGCCTGCTTTAAGGAGACCAAAGGCCATAATACAGTGTTGTGTTGGAGAAATGTTTCTTTCCCTTTGCAACATCATGTCAGTCTTTAATTCTAATCCGCCCTAGCCTTAGAAACTGACAAGGTAAGTAAGAAATGTAGGGTGAACAAGTAGGTAGTTCCATGTCTGCTTTCTATAACCTGAAAAATTACTTCCTCCCTCAATGTTTAAGTACATCTTGTTCTCACAGTGGCATCCTCAATGTATGAAATTTTGCCATTATAATTCATTTGTTCTGCTGCTTCTTTAAGCTAACTTCCTGCATTGTCTTTTCAAAAGAAGATATCCTGCAGATTATGCACTAAGTATCATAAACTTGGATATAACATTTGATTATCACAATCTATTAGCTATTGTTTATTGAGGCTAATTTTGTGCTAGACATATATTTTGTTAAACATTTTACAAATATTATCTCATTTAATTTAACAATACTTCTAAGAAGGGAAAGGAACAGTTTACTATTAACTTCTATACTGTTTACATGGTGAGGTTTAGAGAGCATGCATTAATTCCCCCATCTAACACAGCTTGTAGGGACAGAGCCAGAATCTGAGCTCAGGTCTGCTGGTCCCCACAATTCACGTGGTAAAGCTAATCGCTACAGTCTACTGACTTTCCTGTTATTTAGGTTCATTTCTTCCCAACCTGGAGACCCAGTCCCCATAAAACATTTATTTGGGGTCACCGAACTGCTGATCTGGTTGCCATGTCTGGCTGGCATCTGGGGTGTTTTGGAGGGAGGTCATTTCAGAGGGGATTGTTTCTAGAGGGAGGGATTGCTGAAGAAGCAAGCAGAGCTGGAAAATGAGTTTCAGAAAATTCCCCAGGATCCACTGGGATGAAAAGCACAGGAGGCAATTTTCTATGTGCACATGCAGTCCAAATTCTTCTCGTTAGGTCTGACATGGAGCACTATTTCCATAATGCACATTAATAAGGCAATTTTCTTAGAAAAATAAACGAAGCTGCTTGCATGGCTTATTCAACTCAATTTCCATGGGAATGCAGTGCTTTGGTGCACTATGAAGAAGGATGGAACCCTTCCACAGCAGGGCTCTTAACTTGGAGGTTCACTGCTGACCTTTAACATATATTTTTATAACTTCCCTTACATCTACAGTGTGGAGAAAACAACCTTCCTGCTCTTCAGTTCTCCAGGGCTTATGTGCTCATGTTGTGCTAGTCATGTTGCATTAGATGTTGTAACTAAGAGGAACTTAGGTGATGCATCATAATGAGATATCCTAGGAGGAGAATTCGAAAGCAGGGAATGACAGGTGGATGGCAAAGTATCGGCGCCTTGAAATAACAAACAAATGACTCTCATGGAGATACCTTCCCCTTACCTCAGGATGCTGAGGCCACACCATTTTGATTTCATTCTAAGCATAATTCCTGGGTCTCAGGAAGATACTTTATTAGGCACAGAGTGTATATAAAGATGAACTCAACATGATCCTTGTCCTCTCAGGGCTAGTAATCAAGTGGAAGGGAAAGACGTGCACACAAAAGGGGCATAGTAATTATCAATAGTGAATCAGAGCATGGGTTTGGATTCCAATGAACTTGGAGAAGTGTCACGGCTCTGAATTTAGTAGCTGAGACCTTGATCTAATTATTTATTATTTTTTTTTATGTTTCAGTTTCCTTATCTGTAAGATGACTATAATAATATTACGTATTTTATAGGGTTGTCTTGATCAGAACTGAGCACAATGTCTGATTCACAGTAATCATTCTGTGAACTTAGACTAATAGTGTTAGAAATAATATCGGTAAGAATACTAAAAGGTGGTCTGTGGTCAGTACATTAAATGAAGGCATTGTAAAGGATTGTTAGTATCGAGAGGAATAACTCTGAATTCAATCAGCAAAATCTTTATGGATTACAAGATAGTACTTAAAATAGGACAAAAAGAGAAGGGGTAGTTGAATAGAAATAAATACTACAAATAATCAACATGCCCAACGAAAAAAAAGTCATAGAAATAAAAGATATGTCCATAGAAGAATGAAATAGTCTGATTTGAGTAGGGTATGGGAATGTGGGTAAGATTATAAATTTAGGCACTGGGTTCTTTCCCTAAGTAAGCCAGTCTTTTTTTGCAGGATATGAATAGGAATATTGCAAAATAGAATCTGTGGTCAGTTGGAAAAATGTTGGATTAAGTAATGTTAGCAGATGTTTTAGCCACAGGACTTTTCACAGCCTTTAAAAACCCAGTGCTCGGCTGGGCGCGGTGGCTCACGTCTGTAATCCCAGCACTTTGGGAGGCTGAGGCGGGTGGATCATGAGGTCAGGAGTTCAAGATCAGCCTGGCCAGGATGGTGAAACCCCGTCTCTACTAAAAATACAAAAAAAATTAGCCAGGCATGGTGGCGGGCACCTGTAATCCCAGCTACTCGGGAGGCTGAGGCACAGAATTGCTTGAACCCAGGAGGCGGAGATTGCAGTGAGCCGAGATCGTGCCACTGCACTCCAGTCTGGTGTCACAGCGAGGCTCCATCTCAAACAACAACAACAACAACAACAAACAGCCAGTGCTCCTGGATTGGGGATGTAGTATGCAATGGCTTGTTTTAACTTACTGTGGAACATTTTCCCATGGTCTGCCCATTTACGGAATATAATTTAGAGAATACTCTTCTATATACAATGGAAGAGCTTTAAGAGATTTGGAGCACAACAATGGCAATTATTTGGTTTCATGTGTAACAAGCTTTTTGAGAAATCTGCAACTCATTGGTGTATAAAATGACATGATTTTTTTTCTCCAATTGTTGATTTCAACTCTTACCTGTCAAGTCTCCTCTTCAGATTATTTAACACTATCTGTGCAGTTTTATAACATTCTGGACAAGCTTTAATACTACTACTTTGGGCAATCCAACTTAAAATTCCAATCTCTAATTTGAATCAAACTTGATGTGCTCATTCTTGTAAGCTCAAATGCTTTCAATGTGTTAGGATGAGGAGAAGTAGAGAAAAGTCACTTCTTGTCTCCTGATTCCTAAGGTGGTAGCCCCATCATTTTATTGGCTAATACCAAACATCAAGTACTCCTGTGTGGCAGGCATCCCTAATCTGATTTTCTTAAGTACATGCATGTAGATTCTTCAGAGGATCCCACGGAGTCTCCCCATTTGCCTGATCCCTTGACACGGGAGCTTCCATTTCATCATCACCCCTCCACTCCTCCATCTCCCAACACAGGAAGGGGAACCAAAACGATGGCCTGAGGCAGTTCCTTCCCTGGTGTTTACTTGACATATTGAACAGTCAGATGCTTGCTAAGACAGCATTATGCTGACTGTTCAAGTGTACTGCACCTGAAATAGCTTACGAGTTATCTTTCCTCCACTCAGATTGACCTGGGTACAAACCAGCAAGCAGCAAGCAAATTTATTTTATTTTCTTTCTCTCTATTTTTTTTTTTGAGGAGTCTTGCTCTGTAGTCCAAGCTGGAGTGCAGTGGCGTGATTTCGGCTCACTGCAACCTCTGCCTCGTGGGTCCTGGTTCAAGCAATTCTCCTGCCTCAGCCTCCCAACTAGCTGGGATTACAGGCACGTGCCACCATGCCCAGCTAATTTTTGTATTTTTAGTAGAAACGGGGTTTCACCACGTTGGCCAGGCTGGTCTTGAACTCCTGACCTCGTGATCCACCTGCCTCAGACTCCCAAAGTGCTGGGATTATAGGCGTGAGCCACCACCACACCTGGCCCAGCAAGCAAATTTCTAAGCAGACATCCAACCAGGGAACAGAAGGAATGTTAGTTTCTCCTTCTCATTGGTACCTCCAGTCATTATGAGCCATTTACCTAGAGTCACCCTTCCCACACCTCAAGCACAAATCTACTTGGCTTTTTAAGGAAAAAACACCCTGTAAAGAGAAGAGGAAAATAGCTCACCATCAATCTTTCACTCCTAAAAAGCCCTATGACTCAGGTGTTCAACTTCTCTCCTATTCACTTTCTCTATCTGCTGAGGGTAAGAAAGGGGCTGGCAGGGACTGGAAAAGTACAAGTTATGTTTAGTTTGATTAACCCTGAGTTTTCTGACCCCATGGGTTATAGACTCCTTAGCAACATTTTTTAAATACACAAAGTACACAAATCTTAGGGTTCTAATTCAGATCCTGTCCTCAGTCACAACTCCTCAATAACTGAAACTGTCCTAGTCAACATTCAGCTACAAATGCTAGTTTTTAATTTGACTTTACACACAGACGCACACACACACACATTTGTGTATAGCCACATGGAGCTGAAGGGCAGTGAGCTTTGATAGACACATGATAGACATATGGTGTGAGTGAGAAACAAACTTTTGCTGTTACAAGCACTTAAGATATTGGAGCTTATTTCTTCCTATGCATAACATAGGCTATCATGGCCAATGTAGATTTTTGGAGAAAAATAAAATAGGGAAGATAGATAGGGAGTGCTGCAGTGGGAGGGGAGTGGTATTTTGGTTTGTAATAGAGAAATCAGAAGAGTTCTTACGGAAGTGTCTTTTGATCTAAGACCCAATGAGGGAACAATTATGCCTGAATGTTAGATGGTGGCGATTTGCATTTTCCAGTCCCCAGTTTGTCCGTCAGGAAACTCAGCTGAGTTCTTGACGCAAGTTACCCTGAAATACTTTTGTAGCCTTCCAGTAATTTCCTATTTTGTGCCTAATCTGATTGGAATACATTTTGTTTCTAGCACCATAACCTGTCCTGTCCTTTTCTTTCTGACAAATAAAGGACCATGACCAAGAATAGAAAACTTCGGATTGCAGCTATTCCAGTATCTGCTATCATGTTATTGTGATTACATGTGGGTGTGAATTTATTGTCCATCCTGCACTGGTCCCTGAGAAATCCTGCTGAGGCTGAGGCTGAAACTGAGATGCAAGCCTTCTGCCTCCTGTGATTTCTAATCCTGCAAACATGAAAACTTGCTGTAAAGTAGAAATTCCAAACGACAGAAGAAAGAGCTTTAATTGGTGAAAAATAACACTAAGACCCTAGATACAAATAAGTGTTCTTAATGTGAAATAACCATTAAAAGCTAAGGGTCTCTTTATAATGTATCCCACATTGACAGACAGCTTTGTGAAAGAAAAGGTTGTTTTAGTGTGAGCACAGTGGAAGACACTCTGTAAACAATCAATAATTGCGGAATGAATGTTAAAACTCATCCTTTTCTGCTCCTCCTGGTAGACAAGAGTTTTTGTTTTTATTTCGTTTCCTATGTATTTGCTAGTTCTTTGTGTTTTGTTTTGTTTTTTTTTCTGCCCATGATTTGTTTCTTTTAAAGAAGGGAAATGAATGTAAGAGTATACGGATCTCCTAGGGGAATGCCTCAGAGTCTCCGCAGGTAGAGGTGTGGGTCATGACACCACAGGTCTCTGTCCTCAGTGATAAACACGAGGAAAAACAAGAGACCCAAGACTAGTCACACGGTGTCTCTTGAACTTGTGAATTTCCAGCAGAATAACATGAAAAAGGGAAATTGTTGGAGTGATTCCTTCCTGTAATCTTACCCTGCTGTGATAATCTATTAAATCCTGGTTTCTAGGTGCATCTGGGTTGTCCTGGTTCCTGTGTGTTCCCATGTTCTATTGTTTGGCATTTTCTATCTCTTCTTTTTCTTCTTCTTCTTTTTTTTTTTTTTTTTTTTGAGACGGAGTCTTGCTTTGTCGCCAGGCAGGAGTGCAGTGGTGCGATCTCAGCTCACTGCAACCTCCGCCTCCTGGGTTCAAGTGATTCTTCTGCCTCAGCCTCCCAAGTAGCTGGGACTACAGGCACACGCCACCACACCGAGCTAATTTTTGTATTTTTAGTAGAGATGGGGTGTCACCATGTTGGCTAGATGGTCTCAATCTCCTGACCTCGTGATCCACCTGCCTTGGCCTGCCAAAGTGCTGGGATTACAGGCACAAGTCGCTGCGCCCGGCCTCTAGCTCCTCTTTTAATTCTACCCCATACTCACCAACAAAATAAACGAAACAAAAACCTAAAACAAAAGCAAAACAACAACAAAACCCATCTTGGTATTTTCAATTTTCTTGGAACAAAAGACGCTTAAGAGGTACACCTTTGAAGAGAAGCTTCCTGAAATATCTTGAAGATGGTGACCATTTGTGATGGCCATGCTTTACTGGTCAAGCTGGGGTTCTTCATATACTTCCCTCACTTGAGACTCTTAAACCTATTATTCTAATCCTTTCCAAGACTGCAGGGCTCTTCTTCCTTAGGAGATCTGGGGGTTGCGGTCACTTTGTCACCAATGCCTGGCTTTGAACTTTTCTGTTACTGAGTGCCCATATTACATCTTCAGTGCAGACGTCATCAATAAACTAATTGAAATAAAATTCTGATATTTAAAGTATTAAAATGCTACATGGCCCTCTGGAAGATTATAGGGCAATATTGATAAGTTGCTACACTCTGTTCCTAAGACCCAGGGCCAGGTCAGAGACATTTGCTTAAGAGTCCCTTATAATACGACAACCCTCTGCTTCTATCTGCTGTTACAAGATGCCCTGTTTATAAAATGGGCCTATTTTTAAAATGAGGCTGTTTATAAAATGAAGCACTAATGGTTTTCCTTAAAAATCACCTCTTTTTTTCTCATTTTTCATAAAGATAGTGGGAAGAGGCACATGGGCTGCTTTATGTTGGAGGTGGAGACAGGAACATCTTCATTTATAGCTTTAGCCAAGTATCATGAGAGGCACATTTAGATGATATAGAACATGCCTGGGAGCTCTCAGTCCAATACCTACATCCCTGAGACAGTCTTTGGAACCATACAATCACAGAAGTTTATGATTTAAGCAGCCTTGAAGGCTCCCACTTCAAATTTTCACTTGTGCGTTCCATAGCCCACCTATTAAATGGTCAGCACATAAGGCATCCCACCTCTCCCTGCTTATCTCTGATGGTGGGGAATCATTCATATAGGCAGGCTGTCCATTTCACCTTTAGACTGGTCCTCTTTAAAATGTTCTAGTTTAATTTGGAATCCATCTCTATAATTTTTACTTAGTGTTCTGGGATCTACTCTAAAGTAACACAGAACTCTCTGTACTATTTAGACTCAGACAGAATCTACTAGATTCTCTTGAAAGCCTAAATGGTAAGTTCCTAATAGCCCAAATAAACTAATTAGAAATTGCAATTTAATTACAAATTAATTACACACCATTTTCTTTTTAATTAGTGTCACTTAAGGTGAACTGTGACTACAAATTTGTTTCTATTGATTGTGATGGTAATAAAGCCAGACTTAGAGTAATACCTTTTTTTCTTTCTTTTTTAAAAAACATTGTTCAATGGATTAATGTGGTTTTTATATTCTTCGCCTCCTTTCCTAGGGTATTGTACCAAGTGGATTAGAACTTCAAATGGTACAAAGATACAAAAGTGCTTTATTGAAAAATCCAAGACAGGTAATTATCACCCAGGTTTTTCAACGATTTTTTTTTTTTTTGATGTTTAGGTGGAGCTTTGTGCAATAATGTTTTAAAGAAAGAATAAAAAAAATTTTCAGTGGATATATAATAGTCTTCAATGTCTCATCTATTGGTTTTCTTTAGATGTTTAAAACCTCAGTATGAGTTAAATTTTATGAAATGGGGTCACTGACATCTGCAAAAGTACAACAAAAATATATACTGAATATCCTGTGGACTGAAACACATAATTGTCTAATGAAAAGGTTATCCACTGTGTTAAGTCCATCACTGGCGGAAAATTTCTATTACTTCTAAGAGAACAGATTTGACTGTATCTTCAAAAAGCTCAAATTTTATGTTGACTGGAATTTGTCCATGGGTATTACTACGTTCTATTACCAGCTTATGGTATCTAATTTAGAAAGTCAATTTACATGCAAAGCTTTTTGTATTATTTGTGCTACTTAAATTCATCACAATACATTTATATCTCCTTTGTGAAATCACTTCCTCCAAGCTATTCAACACATAACTTTTTAAACAAAAGAAGCTAATTTAAAGATTTTTCCAATAATTCTAATTCAGTAACCGGGTTCATAAAACCTTAAAAAGTATTCCTTTCTAGTAGAATATATTCACAAGTTGGAAAAGATCACTGTCAATACAATATAATATTTTCTGGCATGGTGAATAGCTATTACCATAGCTGTCCAGAAAGGGGCGAAGGGCCTGAGGAGGCTGAGTGCGGTGGCTTACGCCTGTAATCCTAGCAATTTGGGAGGCTGAGGCAGGTGGATTGCCTGAGCTCAGAAGTTCAAGGGCAACATGGTGAAACCCTGTCTCTACTAAAATACAACAAATTAGCCAGGTGTGGCGGCATCTGCCTGTACTCCTAGCCACTTGGGCGACTGAGGTGGGAGAACTTCTGGAACCTGGGAGGTGGAGGTTGCAGTGAGCCGAGATCGCACCACTGCACTCCAGCCTGGGCGACACAGCGAGACCAAAAAAAAAAAAAAAAACAAAAAAAAAGAGAGAGAGAGAAATCAGAGGAAACTGACTTTTTTTTGTTTCTTTAAAGAGGAAGTTGTGGGGAGCATGAAATTAGCAGTGCCTAAAGAAAATTTTCACTCTTTGGTCCTGACGTGGAGAAGAGTTTTTTTTTTTTTTAATATCTAAACAATGGCTGTATGTGTCTATCCTCTTGTCCTTCTCTGGCCACCCTCCCCAACCTGTACCACAGCTGCCATAATGACCTTCTTCTTAGTCTCCATCTCCGACTTCATTTCTCATGTTAGCAGCTTTTATGAATGGATTCCACTCAGTGATTTCATTTGCAATAGTATAAGCCTCAAAAAAAAAATCATCCACAAATGGTATTTCATAAAAGGCAGCTCTGGTTACCATACAAAGTCCATCTATTCTTTTTTAAATTGATTAAAATATTACTTGAAATAAAAGCACAATGAACATAAGTTTCAGAAGACCCTGCAGAAACCTGAAGTGATATTCTACAAGTTCTAGTTTTCATCACATGAGCAAATGTTCAGAGCGTTTAGGGGAAAGGTAGGACACTGCAAATGTGTTCAAAATGTGACAAAAGCCAAAAAGCCTGAGACTTCAGCCTAAAGTGAGAACTTACATCCCTGTTTTTGTGCTCAAATGTTTCCTTTTCCAAAACCACCCATGGCCCCACCCTACCCCATCCTGTGCCTATAAAAACCCCAGACCCAGCTGGCAGAGAGAGGAGAAGCAGCTGGAGGTCAGAACTATGGTTGAACATCAGAGAGAAGCGACTTGACCTCAGAGGGACAGCTTGATGGTGTAACTTTGGAGAAGAATCCAGCCAGAGATGGCCAGACTTCAGGGGAAGATTACCTACCTGCCTCATCCCTTTTTCACTGATAGCCACTTTTATCAGCAATGAAATCCCCTCCTTTTACCATCCTTCAATTTGTTCATGCAATCTCATTTCTCCTGGATGCCAGACAAGAGCTTGGGAATCATGAGTGCAGATACAAAAAGGCTGTCACACACACTTGCCCTTTGCCCTTGCTGGTGGAAGGCAACTGCCTCATAGGAAAAGGCAGAGGATCAACTGAGCTGTTAATATTTAAGCCATCATGGACAGTAGAGCTAAAAGAGCACTGTAACACTCCCTCTGGGGCTTCAGGGTTCATGAGCACCCCCCTTAGATGCTGCCATGGGCCCTGCATGGACTTCACTCCTGCCAGCACCCAAAAGCATTTACCCTGGGTCCTGTACCCACTCACTTGTGTGTTCCTGACCACAAAAGGGTGGAGCGCAGGGGGTCTGAGTGAGTGGAATTTGTTCTGGTTAGTGCCAAAGTGGCTGGCTAGTGCCAGCACCCATGCACTTCAGTTCCCACCTTGTTTGCTGGTGGGCTCCCTCCCATGAGGAGTTGAGAGCTGTGGGCTGAGTAAATGAGGCACCCTCTTCACAAGTCCCACGAAGGGTCAGGGAAATAGTCTGCTTCAGTACTGTTACCTAAAACTTACAGGACACGTTTTTCCTGCTATAATGAATGACAGATAATACCAAATGTAGTAATGTCCTGTAAATACCAATAGAATTCAGGAAGTAGAATCAATCTGTTTCACCGAGTATTTTGGGAGTCGGGGGAGCGTGTGCATGAGTTTATTAAAAAGCCTCATTACATCAGGGGAACTATCCTAAAGTATTTTTAAAATCATACCTCCTGGTGGAGGTTTCTCTTTCACTTAACTAAATAAATTTGCAGATGTTCACATGTATATTATACATAACTGTGATCTTTACTGGAGTCAAAACCAATAAATGTGTTTTCAATTTCAAATAAAAATTCCTATTTTTCAATAGGAATTTTATCATTTTTACATCATTTTTAACAATATTTTTCTAAATAGAATATCAAGAAAAAAACTATTCATTTGGAAACAAATTTCTTGAAATGTCTGGTTTTACAACTTCAGGACCAAAGATATCATTAGTTTTTTAAGGTACTTTTTAGTGATCTGAAACTTGAAAACTTGAAACAATATTTAAAATAAAAATATACATAGTAAAGTTCTTGGGTATATTTTTGGTTTGAAAATTATTTTTAGAACCTATGCTAAAGAATAAGGTTTTTCAGCAGCTGTATTTTTAAAAATTAAATTCACACTTGTATTGATTTATTTGGTGAGTTCAGAAAACTGAGAAGGATGAAGTTTTAAAAAATGAAATGTTTTCTTTAAAATGCCTGGTAGTAGTACAAACATGTATTGAGTTGTAAGCCCTGAATATGCAATCGCCATGGGAATCATTTAAACTTATTTCTGTTGTTTCTTTTATTTAATGATTTGGAGTCTGAAAATGAGAATCAGGTATGCCAGTTTGGTTTTTCTCTGAATAACTCACGTAACTGTAATACAGGAAAACAATTCTGTACTTTTCCAATGATTTGATATGCCTGGTTTAGATCTTATCAAGATGAAACTGATGTGAGACTGAATAGAACTGAAATTAATTGGAAACCTGACTGTCATATGGTGATACACACATTAGGCTCCTTGAATCCTGAAAAGTATCCTTTCATGGACTACAGTTGGCAGGAAATGATTGGGGTAGTTTTAGGAAGTATAGCTCTCAAAGGACCCATAATTAAAACCTTCTCAAATCCTCCCGTTGCTTATAACATAGCATGCTCTGTAGTCATAAAGTGATGATGGCTAAATTTACTTGTAACTCAGTACAAAGTTAGGTAACAAATAATTCTTGCTTTTATATTGTATTAGAACACATCTTTTGCTGATGTTGAGTAACATTGAATTAACAAGATAAAGAGAGTTGTCAGTAGTCACAGCACAAGGAAACACATCAGGAATTTATTAGATTTGGATTTATCAGTGCGTAGAAATTCATGATGTTTAACTTAAAGGCAAAAAGAGCAGAACACTTTGAATAATAGCTTGAAGTGGATGATTAGCTAAGGGGATGCAACATTTAATAGCCAAAATAAATTACTATAATTATTTTATTACCTATGCTAACTGATTCCATTGTTTTTATTGAAATAACAGCTCCCTGAGGAAGAGAACGGTGCTTCAATGAATCTCAGCTGTAGGCTTGTATGTTCTCCTACAGCAATCAAAAATGATGAAAAATAGCCTTCATTGATAATACTCTTAATCTCTGCATTTCTGCACTTGGAAAAAATATAACATCCAAATGCAAATATATGGAAATTTCTAGAAGTGTCCGGATAGAAGAGAAAGCCTATTGAAGACAGTATTTTGTTTTTAGCTCTTGAGCCCTTCATATTTGCACTCTTTTATTGGTTCATGGCATCACCATGTAAGTCTTTTCTTTATTTTCCATTTTATTTTCTGGGAAAGACTTTCTTGAGATTCTGATACGTCCACCATCTAGTAAAAATGTACACATGTGCTTGCATTCTTGTACATATGTTTCTCAAGCTAGTGGCAAGGAGGTGGAATGAGTCACGGTGCCTGAGGTGAGAAGCCATGGAAGGAAAATATTGTGTATTCCTAGAAAGTCCATTTTACTTGAAGATTTGGAAAAATAGTAAAAGAAAAATTGATGCATTATGGAGTATGTAAACATTTCTATGCATGAAAAAAAGGGACTCCAAAATAAATTATGACCTTGTGGCAGACCGTCTTTCTTCCTCCTTTCCCAGCTTTTTCCCCTATTTCATCTTTCCTTTCAATTTTTTTTTTTCTGTTTTTAGGGGCTTTTCATGAAAGAGCTTGATAAAGATTTCCAGCCTACTTCTTCAGTTCCTTCCACATTTTTCATCTTCAGGTGAAGATACAAAAGGTCTACTGCCATTGTATGATGCAAATCCACAGAGATCATTCTTAATTTAGGAAAAGTGGAAGGGTTATAGGGCAATACTTTCAGTTCAACTTCGAAAGATTTGGTTTGACCACACTTTTTTCTTTCTTTTTTTTTTCACTCATTGAAATGAGGTCAATGTTTACATTTTTGAATTTAAATATGCCATGCATTTTATGTGGATATTTTCTTTGATTTGATTTTTAAAAATATTGAGAGATCAGATATTTAGAATGGTTTCTTCTAAGTCTTTGCCAAAGTCTACCAGCTTAGCACTCATTCATTCATTTACTCATACATTCATTTTTTGAGCAAATATTTACTGAGCTTCATTCTAATGTGAATACCACACTAAGTTTTAGAAATACGAAGTTGGCATAGTGGATACTTGCAAGGAACTCAAAGTCAGGAGGTGAACAAATGAACAACTAGTAATCCCATTAACAAGCACTTTTATAAGAAACATGTACAATGTGTGGCAGGGTGGGGCAGGGCATGGAGAAGAGGTAACTGAAGAGTGGAGGGATGGAGAGGTAGAAGGTGTGTGGGCGAAGGGTGAAAAAAATAGCTGGGAAATGAAGGAAGAAATTCCAAAGATGTCTCCTTTTTCTTCCTTGAAGAAAAGACAGTGGGTTAAAAAAAGGATATTCGTTTATATTTATCTTTTAAAATAAGTTGATATTCCATAAGCTGCAATGTTAAATATGCTGGAAACTTACGTTGCTCTAAGTAAATTTGGCAGCTGTCTTTGTAGGGTTGTTTGAAGGAAACTGGGAGGAATTATTTACATAAAGAACCAGATTCAAGCAATGCCTCCCACCTGATGGACAAAGGGTCTACAATTCACCCAAGAATCATTTTATTGAGTAATCACATTAGAAGACAGGCCATTGTTTGGTACATTAACTGTAGCATCAATGTATTGTGTAATGAAAAGGTAGCTCTTAATTCATCGTATTAACCTCCAATGCATCTAGCAAGGTTTCCAGGAAATGGTGGACACAGTACAGTCTTGGAGATGGCTTGAATTTTTTTCTTTTTCTTTTTTTTTTGGTGATGGAGTCTTGCTCTGTCACCCAGGCTGGAGTGCAGTGTCATGGTCTCAGCTCACTGCAACCTCCACCTTCTGGGTTCAAGCGATTCTCCTGCCTTAGCCTCCTGAGTAGCTGGGACTACAGGTGCATGGCCACCATGCCAGGCTAATTCTTTGTATTTTTAGTAGAGATGAGGTTTCACCATTAGCCAGGATGGTCTCGATCTCCTGACCTTGTGATCCGCCCACCTCGGCCTCCCAAAATGCTGGCACTATAGGCATGAACCACCATGCCTGCTGATGGCTTGAAATTTTCAAATGTTGTTATTGCTTAATTTGAAATGATCTTCCACTTTCTTTCCCTGCATCCCATCTCAACACACATACACACATTCCAGTATAATTATCACCTCTTCAGTGTAGTCTCCACTGACCTCTCTATTTAAAGTATGTTCCTATTACCTTATTTTACACTGTTTCCTTCATACCAATACAATCATTCATAATTTATTTCATTTATTTGTTTTTATGACTTCCTCACTAAATTTCAAACTTCATACTCACATGATTATTAAAAAAAATTGTACCAAAGTCCCTAGCTGTTCAATGAATGTTTATTGAATGAATGAATATATCAATAAAGGGATGAACAAAGGAATAGAATCTGGAACTGGAGATCTGATGGACTGAGCATGCTAAATTCCACAAATGTTTGGGTGATTTAAAGCAAGGGATAACAATTTAGAATTGGGAACGGCTTCTTCTCCACTCTAAAGCAGTAAATGTGTGAATTCAAAGCTGTTCTAATTAATATTTCTTCCTCATATTTAGGCTGCTGTACTACCTTATGTATTAAAGAATTACATAGACATATTTTAGAATATCTCCATAATGAGATATTTTGTCTTCCCTTCTTCTCTAGAATATGTAGTGTTCATGTCATTGCACTATTCATCTGACCTCTCCATGCTGGGTTCAATTGTGAAGATAGTCAGTGTAATGCTTAAGGTATTGAAGAAAGTAGTGTCCCTCAGGACAAATATTGTTGAATTAAGAATAAAGTTCATAGAGGCAAATTATTTATCTCATTTCTACTGATAATGTCTCCCCACACACACTCATAGAAAACAGATTTTGATGAAGGAAGTTAGGGAAAGAAATCACTGGAAGGAGTCTTTGAAATGAAAGAAGGACATTTTTTCTTATGTCTCAATTTTTCAGAATAAGCCTAATTTTTCCTAATGGTCACATCACCAAAATCTGCTAAATGTTCATCATTTCAAAGCCCCAAAGTATCAGAGCTACTAAAAAGAATAATGCTGCCATAGCATCTAAGTAAACTACTGAATTTTAGATTGCAATAGCCAGATGTAAGTTAAGATTTTGTTGAAACAGAGCAAACGCTCTGTCAAATGATAATATCGTACTAATTTGAGAGTTTCAGGATAAAAAGGTTGGGCATACAAAGGTAAGTATAGGTCAGGCGTGGTGGCTCACGTCTGTAATCCCAGCACTTTGGGAGACCAAGGTGGGGGTAGATCACCTGAAGTCAGGAGTTCGAGACCAGCCTAGTCAACATGGTGAAACCAGTCCCTACTAAAAATACAAACAAACAAAAAAAATTAGCTGGCTGTAGTGGCAGGTGCCTATAATCCCAGCTACTAAAGAGGCTGAGGCAGGAAAATCGCTTGAACCCAGGGGCCAGAGGTTGCAGTGAGCCGAGATCACACCACTGCACTTCAGCCTGGGCAACAGAGCAAAACTCCATCTCAAAACAAAAAACAAAAACAACAAAAAACAAAGCTAAGTACAAAGATATCTTGAAAACTGCTTGTAAGTTCTTTTTGTTTGATGAAATGGGGTTGACTTTGAGTGACTTTCTTGTTGGCAGAGTTAGAATTCATGATTGAAGCATGATGCATGTACATGATACACATTTCAATAAATAATTAGCTATCATTTGTTAAACATACAATAGGAGTATGTTACATGTATTATTTGTTTTCATTCCTAAGGCAGCCCTACTTTATGAAAGATAACTGCGACTCAGAAACACTAAGGGAAGTATAGACATAAATAACTAAAAGAGTTGCAAATGGGATTGACCCCAGGTCTAACTTATTGCAAGATCTATTCTCTTCCCTGTACATTGTTGCTGTCTCCTTTTTGGACTTTAGTGACGACTGTGAATGACCCTAAGCTCATTCTAATTCTGAGGGAGACAAACATGGGTAAAGTGAACCAATAAATCATAATTTCTGTCAATTATGCTACTCAACCAAGGGGATCCTTGTGAAGTTCTGAAAACCAGGCACCAAATGAAAGAGGCAGGCCTCTACTGGTGTATGTGTATTTACCAGTAAAAGGTGATTTACTGGCTGGGTGCGGTGACTCATACCTGTAATCCCAGTACTTTGGGAGGCCATGGCAGGTGGATCATGAGGGCAGGAGATTGAGACCATCCTGGCTAACATGGTGAAACTCCGTCTTTACTAAAAATACAAAAAATTAGCCAGACATGGTGGTGGGTGCCTGTCGTCCCAGCTACTCGGGAGGCTGAGGCAGGAGAATGGCGTGAGCCCAGGAGGCAGAGCTTTCAGTGAGCCGAGATCGTGTCACTGCACTCCAGCCTGGGAAAAAAAGCAAGACGCCATCTCACAAAAAAAAAAAAAAAAAAAAAAAAAAGGTGATTTACTAGACAGGTCATCAAAGCCCAAGGAATGGGCCAAGTCTGTAGATCGTCAAAATGAAGTACCTTGGACATATAGGAAACGCCTTGTGGACAATATGTTACAAAAGAAAGAAGTGAGAGAGAGGCTTGGAAGGGAGAGAGAAGAAATAATAATAAGACAAATAATTTATAATCCTATCAAAAATCCTGTAAGGTAGGAATTATTACCTTTATTTCACACCAGAGAAAACTAAGGCACAAAGTGTACAAGTGGCTTGTCCAAGTAGAACATATTATTTAGTAGGAGAATTGGAAATCATAATTGTAATTCTTTTTCTAGTGCTTCGAATTTTGCTAGTTATTATTTTTGGTCTGTAGTTGATTGGGTTTAAATAATTAATTTGCCATCCTCAAATCAGTATTGTACTTTTTAGCACACGTAGGGAAAACAGAAGAGAAAGAGAATACTGACAGATTATTTTTTAAGGCAGGGTTTTTCAAACCAGACACTATTGGTACTCTGGGTCAGATTATTCTATGTTGTGGGGGACTGGCCTATGTATTCTAGGATTACTGGCAGCATCCCTGGCCTCTATTAACTAGTTGCCAGTAGCACTGTACTCCCAGTTTCAACAATGACGAATGTCTCCAGATATTACCAAATGTCCCTTGCAAGGCAAAATTCTCCTCTCTCCATTTGAGAATCATTGCTATAAAAGAGACAAGGAATAAAGTTATGAGCCTACACTTCAGGCATCCAAATTGTAGTTCTGCTTGATCATTTGTGATCTCCGTAAACTTCAGAAACTTTTGAACTTATCTGAGATCCAGAGACTTTATTTAAAAAAAAAAAAAAGAGAGAGAAAATTATGATTATTTATTTTATGTAATCATTAGAATGCCCTAAAATAATTGTGTGACTTGATGTGGAAATGTTCTACGTATGTAATAAGTGCTACTAATATAAAGAAGCATTATTCTTATTTGCTTGTGGGGATAAAAATGGAAAACAAAAGAAAATAAAAATCAGAGAACAGGGCTTAAATCATTTTAATGAATATACCTTGTTTCTTGAAGAGTATCAGAAATCATAGATAAAGGGGTGCTAACTCATAACTGAGACAATTGCTTCTTAAAACTGCCTTATAAGAAAACCTGGTAACTGTAATGAAGCTATTTTGGTAACCCTTAAAGTTGTTAGTTTCCATCCTATAAGTGAGACAAGAGAGTCCATTTCACTTTCAAGTATGTGAAACAATAACAAAAGTCTTGTTCCTCTGGAATTGTAAAGCAAACACTGGACTTGGTTGAGTTAATTTCAGATCTGTCAAGAATTAGCTAAGTGATCCTGAGCAAGTCATTTCATTTTTCTAAATTTCAATTTTGTTATTTGTTCAACGGTAAGCAAATTGAATTAACTAATTTGCAATCTAGTTGGGAGCACTCAGTGAGATAATGTATGTGAAATAGGAATGATAACACTTACAAGTATAAAGTGCAGCACCAAACCCAGAAATATTACTAGAGTTGTCTTTCAACATACAAAAGCAAAACTATTTCAGAAACAGCTACTTCAAACAATGAGGTACTTCTATTTTTTCCAAAACTCTAAATCATACAGTGTGCCCCACACAGGCCTGAAGAGACTAGATTTGGAGAGAAAATGAATGAATTGACTCACTTTACAAATAGGAAACTCTTGTCAAACAACCCTGTAGTTATTCAAACCATATCACAAATCATTTCAAATATCCAGAAATCAATAACTGTAAACATTTTATTATAATTTCCCTACATTGTTATTTTGCAAAATAAATGTTATAGAGCAGAAAGGAATAATTTTACCCAATCCCTCCTTGAGTTTTAATGATAATTCTGAATATTAGTCAGGTTTATATGCTCCAGAAACATAAGCAAATTGTTAATAGAGGGGAGTTTGTTAATCAAAATTCCCAGAGGCAGAAGAATACCTGCAACAATGAGAAATATGATAAAACTATAAAAGGTACATGAAATTAGTGTGCTTATTTTGGAATATATATAATATATTTTATAAATTGTAAGCTTCTATAATTTATAAATTATATAACTTATATAACATAATCTATAAATCATATAACTTATATAAAACATAATTTATAAATTATACAATTTATAATAGTTTATAATAATGCATATTATATATTATATAATTAGAATATATAAAGTTTTGAAATTAGAAACATGAAAGCATATTTTCAATTGTCATGCATTACAGTAAAACAATTGAAGACATGCTTTCAACGTATAAAAAAACTATGAGAATTTAACTGGCAATTCAATATCTCTATACCTGGAGAAAATGTATTTTTTTCTGCACCCTAGAACTGATTTTCTTGCTGCTATTTTAAAAAATTGCATTGCTTATTACTCTCTTTCTTGTCCTTCTTCAGCCACCCCTCAGATGGCTAAAGTGAATGGTAGTATGTTTCCATGAGACTGAATGTTTGAATATCATCTTAAAAATGTTCTTTTTCTGTTCTCAGAAGT
Source organism: Piliocolobus tephrosceles (assembly GCF_002776525.5). NCBI lineage: Eukaryota > Metazoa > Chordata > Mammalia > Primates > Cercopithecidae > Piliocolobus > Piliocolobus tephrosceles. The sequence goes on from NC_045437.1 coordinate 124,037,929, forward strand.
TGTGGTTTCCAATGGTTTTACACATTTGTCTCTCTCTCTCTCTCTTTTTTTTTTTTTACACACATTTGTCTATTTTCCAATGGTGTTACACATTTGTCTCTTTTTTTTTTTCACATATTTGTCTCTTTTCTCACTTCCATACTTCTACCACTTCTGTATTCATTTGGTTCTTAATTCTGGAGATATTGGGTAGATGGCTCTAATGGGCCAAAGTTGTGAGAATAAAAATTGCCTTGTACTAGTAAGATACCATTCTGTACCATGGACAGCAACACCAATGTCTTGCCCTGGACCTGGCAGGACTTTTTAATTTGCTACTAAGCCTACCAATAAGATTCTGCAGGATCCATACTCACAATTAGTAGTTTATCTGTCCATTTGGGCTGGACTCTATTCCTTCTTTACTTGTTCGTGTGGTATGTTTATCTAGTTCTAGGGAAGAAGTTAAGCCTTTTAAATAAATGACAAAAAGATCACAAACAGAATGTGAGTTGTAGCCTTGGCCAGTGAAAATTTCCTAGCACTCTACACAAGAATCAAATGTGTTTTGTGAAGCCTTGGACTTCAAATGCTTGTGTATAGATGATATATATATTTGCTTAATCATAATGTGAATATAACATCTCTTATTTTACTTCTTGTATCTTTGTACCATGTGTCAGAAACTTCTTTGTGCTTCCTTTACATTGGCAGTCATGTATTTGTCTTTTGTAAGAAATCTTTACTTGGATTTTGAAACTAAGAAACAAAGTGTGCCAGTCATATTAGTTCTCTCCCATAGGTTGTGGACTCAGCAATACTTCTGACAGATATTTACCTGATCTGGAGAGCCTTCAATAGAATCTTCTAAATGTTTATTGAAGGTTAGTACACACATTTTTCCTTTTCATTGTAGAAAGGATAAAACCTGTACAACAATTGCGTTTTACAACAGCCCCTTCTCAGTGTCATAAAACTGAAGTTGTAATTTAGGATTGATAGCTACAGAAAAGAACAGGAGTTCTGGATTTTTAAAGTTTAAGACAAACACTTTGCACATGCACCAGTTAAACCTCCAGCACTTACAATCCTGTGAAGTAAATTCAGGCCCTGGGGCTTGATGGGATAAGCACTACAGGTACTTTATAACAGCAAGTGAAATCATCAATTTAACACATTTGATACATGTGCTGCTCAGTTTTTGAAAAGCAAAAAGAAAGCTGAAGGAAATGAACATGGCGTATGACTTGATGACAAGCATTTTGAAAATGCACATCTAGAATAGAAACATAATTTTTTTTTTTTTTTTTTTTTTTTTTTTTGCAGTTACATGAGCCTTCTAGAGGCCTCTCTGCAAAGTCAGCAAAGTGCCACGCATTGGCAATCAGCCTGGAGGGAGGTGAGGTCACCGACCAGCTTGTAGAAGGGAGAACTTGCATTTTTGTAAAGATTTTCATCAATAACATGGAGCTGTTGTTTTCTACCTTGACTAAACTCTAACATTTGGAGAATTTGAATATTGCATAAACAACTTTGTGCCTGCTGAAAACCTAGTTACTGTCTCATTCTCCTGCTGAGGACAGTACATCCACCTTAGTTGGTTTCAAGAGCAAAAGTACACCATAGTTAATGTGAGGTAACAAGAGAAATCGTCAAGAATCAATTCTGGCTAAGACTTTTATTTTGCACTTCAGCAGCTGAGTTGAAAGTACATGACATTTATAGTAGGGAAAATAAGAAACAACAAACTCAAGTCCAAATGCTTGAGAAGAGAAACACAAGAAAGGCAAGTATCTACATTTTTTCCAGCTTATTCCATCAGCATGTACCATGTGTCAAAGACTATGCAAGGTACTTGAGGTCTAAAATGAAGATCATCTTTGCCCATAAACTAGACAGGGTAAACAAAAAAAAGTATGATATCATACTAGTAATATTAAAATATACAAATCTAAATGATTATAAAAGATAGAAAAGGTCAAGCACAGTGGCTCATGCCTGCATCCCAGCACTTTGGGAGGCCGAGGTGGGCAGATCACGAGGTCAGGAGTTTGAGACCAGCCTGGCCAATATGGTGAAACCCCATCTCTACTAAAAATACAAAAACTAGCCAGGTGTTGTGGTTCACATCTGCTGTCGCAGCTACTTGGGAGGCTGAGGCAGAAGAATCGCCTGAACCTGGGAGGCAGAGGTTGCCCTGAGCCGAGATCATGCCCCTGCACTCCAGCCTGAGCAACAGAGAGAGACTCCATCTCAAAAACAAAAACAAAGATAGAATGATCAATATCTGCTATACCCAACCCATGAGATAAAGAACAGTATTAAAGGGAGGAAGGTATAAGGGAGTAAACTGAATCCTAGAAAGTATGACTATGTTGGAACAAGAGATCAACAGATTATGAACTACATATGAAAGCCAGAGTTTAGTGGGAAAAATCTTTTGAATGTGACATAATACTGAAGATTTTAAAACAATAAAATAATGACTCAATTTTAATAAGGCTAACTCTTACAGACATGGGGCAGATCCATTTGGTGTTGACCATCAAACCCACAGTGGTAGAGTGTTAGTGAGCATTTGCCGGGGTTGTCAGTGGAAAAACGCAGTTGAACCAGTTAAGTAGATAATGTGTAGTATAGGTAAGAAATAAGAGTCTGAACTAAAGGCATGACCATGGGATCACAGGGAAGCAAATTATTTGAGAGTAATTAAGGGGGTAAAATGAGCATTGTAACTGTTAATAATCAATATTCAGTGGAAAGATTACAATTAATCTACCCAATAACTCTTGGGGCAATCATCCTTGTGAATGACAATGTTAGGTTTCAACATGAAAAGTATCAGCTCTCCAAGCATAAGGATCAATAAGAATAAATATTATATATTCATAGAAATACATGCAGCAAAAGAAATTGTATTGAAATTATACCTAGTTTCTACAAAAGGTGAACAGAAATTCAGGAAACATTGTTCTACTCTAAGATATGCATACTCAACAGAAACGTGTACAAATAGTCACCAAAACACGTGTACTAGAATGTTCTTAGAAACTCTATTCATAATTGCCTCAAAATAAAAACAAAATCTATCATCAGTAAAGCTGATAAAATGTGCCATATTTACACAATAGAATACTATTGTCAATAACAATTATGACTTCACAGAAAAGACATATAAATCTCATAAAAATAGTGCTAAATGAAAGAAGCCAGAAATAGGACTGCATACTGTATGATTCTACAGATATAAAGTAGACAAAGTTTTATGAAGTTAAAAATCAGCAAAGCTGTTACTTTTGAAGGAGATAGTGACTCAAAGGGGACACAGAGAAGGAGGGGAATTCTGGTAACTTTGTTTTATGACCTGTGTGGGTTCCATGAATGTGATCAGTTTGACAAAACCCTTCCAGCTCTCCTTTTATAATTTATGCCACATACTTTTCTGCATTTTCGTTATACTTTAACAAAAAGTGTTGATAAAAATGATACTTAGTGAAAATGAGAAAATCTAGTCATAGACAAGAAATGGGTTGTTGTGTAAATGGGTAGAGGCATCTCAGATAGTCCTGTTACACCTATCTCTATGTAACATTTCACATACTAGAACAGAGAAATAAATTAGCCTCTCTTGGGGTTAATTGTATCAGTGGTTTAAAGTGATTCCTCAAAAATATATTATTTTGACTTCATAGTCACCTGCATGCTTTGAAGAGTTTAGGTTTACACAAACTGCATCAAAAAGTGTCTGCTGGTTGCTTTTTGTGTCTGTATAATCATCCCAAGGTCTTGTGTGGGCTGCCCATGGAAACTCACAAGTGGTCATGTATTGGAACAATGTTCTACTTTATCCCCTAGAAAGAATGGCTTCCAGCCAACTCATGACAAGAATGAAAGTGCTTTGTATCAGACTCCCTGCTGTGCATTAGAATTTCAGTTACAGCTGCTACCTTGTTATGTTATTACACCCACATTTCTTTACTTACAAGGCCAGCCTCACAGAAAAAAAAAAAAAAAAAAAAAAAAGCCTTGTATTCATTGTTTAATTATCAACTTCATATACCTTGGAAACAGACTGTAGCTCAAACATGTGTATAACTGAAAATATTATTGTAAGGTTAAGATCTGGAACAATGAAAAAATTTCTTATCACTGTTAATAGCCTCATGTGAAAATAATGACTACATAAAACTAGTGCTTTTTAAACATTTTAACTTTTTAATGGACAGATTTATTGGTAGAAATATGAAATGATTTAGATAAATGGAGAGGAAAAAAATCTAACATGGAACAAGGTGGGCCAAGAACTTGTTTCAGAGCTTTGGCAGCCTGCCGAGCACACCTCTCAATGGGGACATGCAACTTTAATCTTTATTATGGAGTGATCATAAGTGGACTGATTCTGAGCACCATCTGCTCTCGATGAAGCATTGGAGTTACAGGCTGCTCACTCTGATATGCCCTTCACCTCTGCTCTCCAATGTCACCCAAAGTCCCATTTTGAAAGGTTGAGTTTTATTAAATGGAAAAGTTTATTATAATTAATATTCTTTATGAGAGCCATTTATTTTTAATGAATAGCAGAATGGGCAGCTGAGGCTCCCTCTTCAACCCTGAAAAGCAAACTAAATGTGGTGAAAGCTATCCAGCGATTTCTATTTAGGCATTAGGGGGATGAACTTTCAGTTGGATGCCTAGATGAATCTTTGAATGTTAGACGCTGCATCAACTCTTTAGCCTACTTGTGTTGCAGTGTGGGTACCTCAATTTAAAATAGTGGCAAAGAGAGAGAGAGAGAGACATATGTCCTATCCTTAATATAAAGTAAAAGAAATTTGTGCATTCTCACTTTTTTTTTTTTTTTTTTTTTTGAGGCGGAGTCTCGCTCTGTCGCCCTGACTGGAGTGCAGTGGCCGGATCTCAGCTCACTGCAAGCTCCGCCTCCTGGGTTTACGCCATTCTCCTGCCTCAGCCTCCCGAGTAGCTGGGACTACAGGCGCCCACCACCTCGCCCGGCTAGTTTTTGTATTTTTAGTAGAGACGGGGTTTCACCGTGATAGTCAGGATGGTCTCGATCTCCTGACCTCGTGATCCGCCCGTCTCGGCCTCCCAAAGTGCTGGGATTACAGGCTTGAGCCACCGCGCCCGGCGCATTCTCACTTTTAATATAATACCCTAAAGTAAACAAGGTATCCTGAATTTCATTTGTTTCATTGTGCTCTATTGAATATTATGCTCTATTGAGTAGGTATCTATAAATGTGATCTTATTTGGAAATAGAAATTGCATCTACATTATGTCTGTGCAGGCATAATTAAGGATCTCAAGTTGAGAATATTCTGGATTTAGGGGTGCCCTAAGGCCTATGACTGGTGTTCTTACAAAAGAAAGGAGATCGGAGATACCGACATCCAGCAAGGAAGGTCATTTAAAGATGGAGGGAGAGATTGGAGTGTTGCATCAACAAGCCAAAAAATGTCAGGGATGGCTGGCAGACATCAGAAGCTAGGACAGAGGCATCGAATAGATTTTCCTGCAGTGCTTCCAGAAGGAACCAACCTTGCCGGCACTACAAGTTTGGACTTCTGACCTCCAGAAGGTGAAAAAATAATTTCTGTTGTCTTAAGTTGCCCAGTTTGTGGTAGTTTGTTACAGCAGCCCTAAAATACTACTACAGGGATAGTTGCTATTAATTTAGATTTTTTGGGAATCTTTTTGTGAGCTTAGGAAAAACAGATTTCACTGGTGTTCAGAAGACACCAGCTGTTTAAGTAGCTACACCTAAATGAATTTGCCTTTCTCTCTCAGATTTTTTTTTGCTCATTGACTCCTTCTCTTCCTTTCCTTTGCTGAGGAATGTTAGAATGTTTAGAAATGAAAGAAATTCGTCTTTGTGAGTGATATTTCAGATAACATAATAAATATGAAAGATTTCGGGAAATTCATGGGGGTGGTTTTAGTAGATTCTTCAGAGATTCCATGAACAATAAGACAATGTAAGTAAAAAGATGACACTACTTTTCATATAAGCCAAAAATGCTACAGAAATAAATATTATTTTTTGGATATGTTAGCACCATTGCTTACTCTGATTATGGAAATAAAACACATTTCCCCAAAAGACAATGTACATTTACACATGAAATCAGCCTGCCTTTGTATTTTCCTGATTAGTGTCACCAGAGTGTCTGGCAACCTAACCAAGGCAAACTCCTACCACGCAAATAACATATGTTACTATTTCCTGGAACTTCCATTCCCGGGGCCTCTCTGAAAGGATACCACTGAATTACTGTCAATAGGCATACTTGTGGCTCAGCATAACTCAATTACCCTGACAACATTTTTTACATTTATTTTTTTATTACTTAACGATTTATTGCTTTGTCCCTTAAATAAAAACTGTGAAGCAAATAAAAAACAATTTATTCCTAATTTGCAAAGGCAGTAACAAACAACCTTGGCTCCTTAAAAATGAGATTACTAAGGGTAATGTTCTAAGAATCTCTTTGTCATCAAACAGAATTTTTAAACAGAGATATGTTTTAAGATTGAAGCAGTTCTCTTTTAAGACTATTCCTTATCTTGTGAAGTCGCCCTTGTGGAAGGTGTACAATGACAAAATAGCGAAGTATTAGGGTTGACAGAAGATAGCTGGGGGAAATGGAAAGGATTTCAATGTTAACAAATATTTTGAAGTTTTCAGTAACTCTAATGGTATATGCATAAAGGAAAATGAACAGAAAGTATTTTAAAATAATAAAAGGTGCATAGCAATTACAGGCATAATATGGATAGAAGAAACATTTCAATACAATGAAACAAAATGTGTTAAAAGAAAAAAAACAACAAAACACAGGACTTCAGTTTTTCTCAAGGGAGTTAAATGCATTTAATAGATATTTGAGAACCAGTAAGTTTTACAGGGAAGTCACAAGACCTACATTACAACAAATGCTTTGAATCCGTTTTAACTGCTAGTTGACAAGTTACATTACTTGGCTGTATTTTTCATTCCTTTCCTGTGAAATGCTGGAATAAGGGAAAATGATTCTATCTTAGTTTCCTAGGGCTGTTGCAACAAATTACCATGAATTTGGTAGATGACCACAAGAGTAATTCTCTCAAAGTCCTGCAGGTTGGAAGTACAAAACCAAGGTGTTATTAGATCCATGCTGCCTCTGAAGGCTCTAGGGAAGAATCTTTCCTTGCCTCTTCCCAGCTTCTGCTGGCTCCTAGTAATCCGTGGCATTCTTAGGTTTGTGTATGCTCCGCTCCATCATCTGCCTCTGTCACCTTCTTCTCTGTCTCTCTGATTCCTCAGTGTCTGTGCACCTGTGTGTCCTCTCCTTTTCTTATAAGGACACCAGTCATTAGGATTTGCCATAATCCACTATGACCTCATCTTCACCAATTACAACTACAAATACCCTATTTCCAAAAAAAGGTCACATTCTGAGTTTCTGGGTGGACGTGCATTGGGACACTATTTAACCCACTATAGTTTCCAATGCAACCACACTAAAATAAATTCGCTTCATTTTTTAAATCTCCTCAGTAACCGAAGCAGGGCAAAAGGAGCAACAATGTACCTCAGTTCCTTACGAACTCTCACATAAGGATGGAAAAAAAGACAATGAATCATTTGGTCTCAGGGTTTGCCTGTAAGGTAACAAAGGCTGTTGTTACAGTACCTAGTGCTAGTTAACCCAGGTAGGTAGAAGACATGATGTTGGGAGGATTCAAACCAGCTTCAGTCTCTCACAATACCAAAAACTCTGGGCTGATACAGACAAAACACTTGCCCCTTAAAAACAGAGGCAAATGAAATACTCCAAACCTATCTATCACTACTAACTAAAAAATTAATCCAGTAACATTCTGTATCTGATGGGTGAATGAAGTTGTCCCTATAAACACCAATAGCTGTTCCAACTAACGGGAACCCTATGTGAACTACTGTATTTGTGTTTTCCTCTTTAGTTCCCATGAAGTATTGTCATTTGTAATAACTATAAACAATTGATATTCAAAAAGATATCTAATAATCTTTAATTTATGAAGCGTCCCATATATCTATTGCTTCCAGGCAATTTTTTATTCATGACCTTTTGACTCTGCAGACCAGACAGTGTGGTAAGAATACTACCATGTGGATTACATAGCTAATAGAAATGTACTGATTTTTAAAGAGTTAGCACACCCACTATGGATTGCCTCACTTGGTGGAAAGGACCCTAGGAATCAGAGAATTTAATTATCTCCATTTTGAGGATGAGAATATTGAGGTTAAGGATATTAATTAAACCCTTCAAGGCCACAAACCTAGTGAATGAAGAACTTTAAATTAAAAAACCAAACAGTTTTGAGTCAGAGCCTATGCACTTTACCATTGTACCATACTGCATCTCATCCTCATTTAAATCTCAAATTTGCACACAAGCTGCTAGGAACCTCAGGACTTTCCTCATCTTAAACCTTTCACAGGGAATTCCTCTGCCCTTCTCATGCCACTCAGTCCCCAGTTAAGCATGCCATATCTCTTCCAGGACACTAGTCTTGGATTTGGCTCTAGTTTCTGAATCAAGTATCTCTTAAGGCCCCCACTCCCTCAGGCTACTTCCTTGCCATCCAAATAAAAAATCCAGGAGTGCATTATTTTGCTGTTGGGGTTTTGTTACTCTTCTCAGAATGGGGAAACAAAATAGTAATGGACATGATGAAATTACAGCAGTTTCATGAGAATGTAACTTCTTCCTTTCCTGGATTTTTCTTCATGGGAAGCTTAAAGAATATCTAAAAATTATTTAACATAAAGGATTACTGAATCAGTTCCACAGAACTGCAATGGCCAGAGTCTAAATTGGCTTTGACAGAGTTAAAGCCATCTCAGCTTCAATGTTTTGTTGTTGTTGATTTTTCCCCCTTTGAGCATCTGATCTTTAAAATTCTTGGAAGGCTCAAAATCATGCTTACTCTGGTTTCGGACCACCAGAGCAAACCTTGGATTCCCTCTGCCATCTTATTCACTTTAACCTGTGAGAGAATACACAGTCTTCACATTTCCTTTTGCTTCAGGTCAGTTCTCCTCCTCTCAAGTCCTCAGGAATTGTCCACAGTGGAGTTATCTGTAGCCTTAGACTTACTTTACCCCACCTTCCCAAGTTTCACCTTTGCAACTTTACACTGCTGAGATTCTACTAAAGTACTGATATTCCTGTTTTCACTTTATCCTGCTGGATAGTTTGAGAGGAGCAAGAGCCCAGGGGAGGCTGGTGGCCTAATACCAAGGAAAGACTAGTCTTGTGAAAATAGGCTAATGAGAAATCTATCTTAGTGATAGTATATTTACTTCCAGGACAGTGTTTCCTAATAGGCAGTGAGTACAAAACCAGTGACAAGGTTTATGGTCATGCATGGATGAATATGACAAAACTGTAAAATTGTGTATTTATCATAATATATATCACAAAGGAAAACACAACTATTCAATCATGCCTGTGTGTGGTAGGACTAGGAAAAGTGGACATGATGAGTAGCTCTAAAGTCCATTTAAAGGGGAGAATAACACTAAATAGTCACATAAGCAGTACACAGCAATGGCAAGATATGGAATGCTACTATGTGAATGACAGGAGTTGGAAAGTCTTGTTTGAAAATATCAAAAAACATTAAAAGCAGGAAATAAACATGCACATTCAGACTCTGAAGTGAGATGAATCACCAACTGAGTCACCTTAGACAAAATTATTTTAATTTCTATGGCCTCCTCCGCTTCCTTCCAAATGTCGGAAAGTCTTTCTCAAAGTGCATTTATGAGGATTAAATAACACAGCTATGTAATAAGGTCCATCATACATAGTTCATAAAATTTTGTTCACGTTCCTTCCCCCTACACCCACCTACTAAAATAATAAGCATACTAAGTAATGGCTATGGGTGGCCGGAGATCTACAAATGTTTTTCTTTCTCCTCTATCCTGCCTCTTTTCTTTCTCTCCCACAGATGACCTCCGTTAGTCCTTGAAAGGAAGATTTATTCTGTGAAGATTTTTGGATTCATATTACAAAGAAAGAAACCCATGAACTTCAAACTCTTTTAATATCTGTTCTAAGCTGTTTTGTTTATTTTGGAAGATGGGAATTGGCCACTTTTATTTTCCAGTGGCTGTTTAGAAGCTGGGTCACTAGAGGTTAACTTCTTAAAGAAATGAAAACAAGTTGCCTTTTCCAGAAAAAAAAAATTGACTTTCAGTGAGAATAAAACAATGTTCCAGTAATACTGTGTAGTTCTTTAACAATTTTTCAATACTCATCAGTGATAAATCTTTTATAAGGAATGTAATTCAGTGGTTCTCCAATTTAAATATACTTTTGAACTATCAGTATAAGTAAAAAATTGATTTCATAGGAATATAGAATTATTTGACTGAAAATTATAAAATAATTGAAGCAGAAATTATTTTAATAGAGAGAGATGTGAATAATTTTCAATCATTTTTTGCATAAAGTACATTAATTTCGTAAAGTGTTTATTTTTATATATAACGAAAAGCTTGTTTACAAAACACTTTTAAAGGAAGACAGACTTAGTTTTCCTATTTTAAAAAATGTTGAATAATTATATACAGACTTATCCGTGTACTGTGTTTTAAATCACAGACATTAGATAGAAATTAATCTTATAACTCTAACCTTTTAAAAAAGTTTTCAATCGGCCGGGTGCGGTGGCTCAAGCCTGTAATCCCAGCACTTTGGGAGGCCGAGACGGGCGGATCACAAGGTCAGGAGATCCAGACCATCCTGGCTAACACGGTGAAACCCCGTCTCTACTAAAAAATACAAAAAACTAGCCGGGCGAGGTGGCGGGCACCTGTAGTCCCAGCTACTTGGGAGGCTGAGTCAGGAGAATGGCGTAAACCCAGGAGGTGGAGCTTGCAGTGAGCTGAGACCCGGCCACTGCACTCCAGCCTGGGCAACAAAGCGAGACTCCGTCTCAAAAAAAAAAAAAAAAAAAAAAAAGTTTTCAATCTACCTTTTCAAGAGGATATTTACCTAATAAAACTAAAAAGGAAAAAAGCATCTAAGGCACTGTAAATCCTCAGAAGACAGTACTAAGGAAGCTCAGAGAAGCTTTCCCTTGGAGAAGATAACCTACTCATACTGGGACTTGGAGTTGAAAATCCTTTAGAGATATGGCAAGGAAGGAGATAGCTATAAGGCAAATGTCAGTTGTTTGGGACTCACCATTGGAAGAAGAAGGCCATGACTCTATTATTTCTAGGAAGAAAATATCACTATATTCTTATAAACTGACCTGGCTAATTTACCTCTTTATAACTCCTACTAAGTGAACTAAAATATTCTTCTCTCATAAAATAAAGTTGTGTGTATACATATAAAATATATATAAAAACACATATATGCATACATATATTTAAATATCATAAAATATCACATATTTAAAATATAAAATATCAGTATCATGAAATATCAATAGACTTTATAGTTCTTCAAACAATAATTAGAAGAGATAATGAAAGGGAAAGAAACTCCATATGCAGTAGCAAGTTTAAATATTAAATAGGAATAAGATTGATTAAAATGAACAAAATATAAAGACAATTTTTAAATTTCCCAAAAGATCAAAAGTAGATTTGGACAAATGAAATGTCAAACACTATTGTTAGATGGGTTAAATCAATATTATAAAAACATCAATTATCTTCCAGTTGTAAAAAAAATAGAATCATAATAAATATAGCAATTTATTATCTGGAGCTAGACAAGTTTACTATAATAACCTTATTTAAAAATATATACCAAATAAGAATGACTAGAAGAAAAACCTGAAAAAAAAATGAGTAATAGGTGACAAGATAGACCTATCAGAAATTAAAACATGTTAGAAGCCCCCTATAATATGCTTTTTTCAAAACATATAGGCAATAGCACATTAATAGTCAGCAATTTTTTAAAATAGAAAAGTTCAGAATTGACCAAGGGCATAAAGAAATATGACATGAATTTTCAGGGACATTTGAAGTCACTGAGGAAAGTAAACTTTTTAATCAGTAATGCTGGCACAACTGGATAATCATTTACAAAAGGCTATAACTGGATCTAGTTCCCACACTTCACAGCTGAGTAATTCCAATAGATTGGAGATTTTTAAAATACAAGTGTTCCTGGTCACAGCAGCTCATGCCTGTATCCCAGTGCTTTGGGAAGCCCAGGTGGGAGGACCCCTTGAGGCCAGAAGTTTGAGACCTGCCTGGGCAACAAGTGAGACCCCGTATCTACAAAAACATTTGTAAAATAGTTGGGTATAGTAGTATGTGCCTGTAGTCTCAGCTACTCAGGAGACTGAGGCAGGAGGAATCACGTTAAGTCTAGGAGTTTAAGACTGCCGTGAGCTATGATCTCTCCATTGCACTCTAACCTAAGTGACAGACAAATACCGGATAAAATCATAGATGGATTACTTTATATCCAATGAATGAAGATAATCTTGTTAGCATTCAAAATCCAGAAGCAGCAAAAGTCAAGACTGATACATTAAGTCTTAAAAGAACAGTAAAGCACCACAGAGAAGTTACAAACAACAACAACAAAAATGCAAATGATACTACAGGCAAATGGTTTCTTTTCCCATTATATAAAATGCTAAAAATTAAAAGAAAATTGTCAAAAATCTAATTTAAAAACGAGACATAAAATGTGGAGAGTTCCCCAAAAAAAGCTAAGCAGATGACACTTAAGTTTATGAAAAAAAAGTGAGCAGTCACATTTGTATGATATATACAAATTAAACTACAAAAAGATGCAACTATTAAATAGACAAAAATCCAGAAGTCTTACAATATGCTCTGTGGGCAATGCTATAGAGAAATAGGCCCTCCATAACATTGCTGGAAATGATTGCAAAATGGCATAACTACCACAGAAGAGAATTTGACAATATCAAACAAAATTGCGTATGCATTAACCCCTTGACTCAGCATTCCCACTATAAAGATTTCATCTTGGAGAGAAAGAAAACCATCCAGGTATGAAATACCAAGGGAAATGGTTACTCCTAGCAGAATTATTTGAAACAGCAGAAGATTGTAATAAATCCAAATATTCAAATTAAAGGACTGGTTTAATGAACTACTTCACTTCCACAAAAAGAATGTATTTCACAGCTATAAAAAGAAGAATGATGACCAGTATTTATGTACTGAAGCAAATTATTTCCAGGACATAGTAAATGAAAATTTTAAAGAAGTTGAAATATGAATATACATGTGCATGTATTTGCTTATTTTTATAAAAAATAAACACTGGGAAAGCAACAAGAAATAATAAAAATGTTTACTTATAAAGGGCATAGGAAATAAAATGAAAGCAAGATTTCTGAGAATAATTTAAAACATTTTTCTCTTTTAAACTATGTAGATGGTTTTATTTACTTTTTAAAACATAAATAAATCACAAGAAATAATCCTAAAATTAAAAACAAAGTAAAATAAATGAATACAATTCTGCATATTATATTCTAGGACAAAAAGGACTACAAAAATGTCTCGCATTTCACTTAGTGGGTTATTTATTTTAGGTAGCATTGTTGATATCATTATGAAATGTAGGATAGGCCTGGTGCAGTGGCTCACACCTATAATCCCAGCACTTTGGGAGGCTGAGGCGGGCTGATCACGAGGTCAGGAGATCAAGACCATTCTGGCCAATATGGTGAAACCGTGTCTCTACTAAAAACACAAAAATTAGCTGGGCGTGGTGGCACGTGCCTGTAATCTCAGCTACTCAGGAGGCTGAGGCAGGAGAATCCCTTGTACCAGGGAGTCGGAGACTGCAGTGAACCGAGATCATGCCACTGCATTTCAACCCGGCAACAGAGCAAGACTGTTTCTCAAAAAAACAAACAAAAAGAAAGTAGGATAAATTAAGTAAATACATAGGGAAATATTATTAGAAATAAGTATTTCAACGTAAGAGAAAAAAGAACAAATATAAAGAACTTTAAAGAACAAACCCTATAGTATTACATTTGTATTAGGAATATCATATACAGGTATATATCTATATACATGTCTCTGTGTATATATATATCTATTCCATCTCTGTATCTCTTTAACTCTAACTCTGTCTCCATTTCTATCTTTTTCTATCTATCTCTTTCCAACTCTGTTCACGGAAATGGCCTAGAAGCAATACCTAACTAGTAGCAATGAGCACATCAGCATTGGTTTCTATGAGGATTTCTCAGCAAGAGGACAAGAGTTCCTTGCAAAAATGACGATATCAGGTCTAAAGCAGAAAAGGAAGAGGAGCACATTGGCTACTGTATGTGAGAATCACAGACAACCAATGGGAACTTAACAAGAGGACACAGGAGTTAGCTAGCCAACTTTAAAACAACGTGACCATCAAAAAGAAAAATGACCATACCTGATTAAAAACATAAATAAATAAAACTATGTAAGCTTTTAATAATCCTTTTTGCATAATACCAATCCATCCAACAAACTACTCCAATACCAGGGAGAAAACATGCATTTGTGGGCCATGTGTAGGAGCAGACACACACACTCATGCATGTGCATGCTCACACACACACCACTTTGCAGTGGTCATATCTGGTGGTCCATACCTTTACCAAATGATCTACGTCAGCATCCTACTTGGGAGTGACAACTTGACATTTTGTGCTTTGTGATATGATGCATTTTGAAGACAACTTCGTTAGCTATTTAGCATTCTCAAAATGTTAAACTGAATATATAATCTCATAGTTCTAACTTCCAGTTTATAGAAAATACACAGTAAAGAGGAAAGCTCAATGACCAATGAACAGATAAACAAATTCAGAGTATGGAGCATTCTGCAGGTCAGATCTCTGCAAAGAATTAACATCATAGGACAAAACAAAGCAAAACAGAACTAATACTAACATTTTCATAGATTTTAAAAGAATAACAAACCAAAGCAGCAAAATAGGATGTGTGAATCTTGATTGGCTCATTGTTAGGAGAAAAAAGTTATAGAAGATATTGGGTAGCAGGAATAAAGAAATTCATACATGGTCTGGAATTAGATAATAGTCAATATTATTGATTTCATTATTGTAATAATATTATTATAGTCATGAAGAAGAATCCTCTAATTCTTAGAAGACAGTAAAATTTTTAGAGGAAAAGTGTCATGGTGTCTATACTTACTTGCTTTCAAATGACTCAGCAAAAAAATATAAAAAGGAAACATATATGGCAAAATGTTAACTTTTTTATTCTAGATATACATTTTCACTGTGCTATCCTTTCAAGTTTTTAGTATGCTTTACATTTTTTGTTATAAAATGTTGGGATAAAAGTCTCCTGCATACTTGTTACCCTGTTGACAGGTTGTATAAAGATTATCCATTTAGGCTGGGTGTGATGACTCACCCTTGTAATCCTAGTACTTTGGGAGGCCAAGGTGGGTGGATCACTTGAGTACAGGAGTTCGAGACCAGTCTGGGCAACATGGCAAAACCCTGTCTCTACAAAAACTACAAAAATTAGCTGGGGGTGGTGGTGCGTGCTTGTAGTCTCAGCTACTCTGAAGGCTGAGGTGGAAAGATCAGTTGAGCCCTAGAGACAGAGGTTGCAGTGAGCTGATATCATGCCACTGCACCCCAGCCTGAGTGACAGAGTGAAACCCCATCTCAAAAAAAAAGAAAAAAAAAGAAAGTAAGAAATAATCCATTTACATAGTTAATATTCCATGCCACTTGGTTTTAAACAGAAATCAGAAGAAACACAACTTTTTTTTTTTTTTTTTTTTGAGATGGAGTCTCGCTCTGTCGCCCAGGCTGGAGTGCGGTGGCACGATCTCTGCTCACTGCAAGCTCTGCCACCTCCCGGGTTCACACCATTCTCCTGCCTCAGCCTCCCAAGAAGCTGGGACTACAGGCGCCCGCCACCACGCCTGGCTAATTTTTTTGTATTTTTTAGTAGAGACGGGGTTTCACCGTGTTTTGCCAGGATGGTCTCGATCTCTTGACCTCGTGATCCACCTGCCTCAGCCTCCCAAAGTGCTGGGATTACAGGTGTGAGCCACCATGCCCGGCTAACACAGCTATTTTTTAAATTTAATTTTGTTGTGTTAGGTCTTCCCTTTCAAGATATTACTTTCTATATTAATACACTGATAGGACAAGAGAAACTCTTAAATAGAATCATCATTGTAAGCTGCTAAGTCATGGAGCAGTATGGACATTCAGGGCATGAAGGCCAGTAGGTTGATGAAGCTAAACTGAAACTTGTCCTCTAAAGATTCAATTTGTCTTTCTGTCTTGCATTACCTGAAGCAGTTGGAGTTTTCTGTTTTAACTTCAGGGGCTCAGAGTGTCAGAGTGGGGAAAGCAACAACGAGGCTTTAGATGGGGCAAGAACCACAGAAAGCAGAAATTTCCTGCATCGCTATTACAACATATTGTGCCAACTGCTTTACCACTCCAGTCATGATTAACATTCCCCAAGATAACTGGGCCCAGCACAGGTTACACGCAGTGCTGCTCATCCCTCCTGATCAACAACTATACTGTAGACTCTGGGGGAAGAATAGGCTTCCTGAAAATAACATCAAAGCATCTTCAGAGAGAAAATGTCTGTGGGATAATAAAATTTCAGAAGTCATCCATGAATCATACGCATATCATAAGGATTTTGAAAAATCTTTGACTCTGCATTTAAAAATTGTTTTATGAATAAGCTTTATTTTTTAGAGCAGTTTTAGGTTCACAGCAAATTTAGTGGGAAATACAGACAATTCCCATATACTCCATGTCTCCACCCAGACTTGATCTCCTCCACCATCAGCATCCCATACCACAATGGTTCATTTGTTATAATCGATGAACCTACTGATAAGGTACAGGACACAATACCCCAAAATATGGCTCCTCGGCATATGAGAAAACAGCAGAAGCATGGAGGCCATTCTCGTGTTTCTTTCTTCCCCAAAGCAAGCCTTGAAACCTAAGACGGTCACTCTCTAACCTTTCCCTCCTTTCTCCCCTGAGGATACTCAAGTATCCTACACTGTGTCCAGATGGAAAGAATATCACATAGGGATGCCAAGAAGAATCTGAACAGACTGTGCTTAGCTTCCCCCAGTTTATTACCATTAGATCTTACCCTTTTATGCTTCAATCATACTTCTGAATGACTGTCCATAGAAATACACAGATTTCCCTGTTTCTTTGGACCTTCATTTCTGAATGCTCCTGTGTCATATAAAACTTGTACTAAATAAATTTGTATGCTTTTTCACTTTTTCTTTTTTTTAGACGGAGTCTTTGTCGACAGGCTGGAGAGTAGTGGCACAATCTCGGCCCACTGCAACCTCCACCTCCCAGGTTCAAGTGATTCTCCTGCCTCAGCCTCCCAAAGTGCTAGGATCACAGGAGTGTGCCACGTGCCACCACATCCAGCTAATTTTTGTATTTTTAGTAGAGGCGGGGTTTCACCATGTTGGCCAGGATAGTCTCGATCTCTTGACCTCGTGATGGGCCCGACTCAGCCTCCCAAAGTGCTGGGATTACAGGTGTGAGCCACCACACCCGACCACTTTTCACTTGTTAATCTGTCTTTTCCTTACAGGAGTTTCAGCCATGAATACTGTGATAACTTAGAAAAAGATGTTACTTTTTTTCCCCCTATGTTACATTAACACCTCATTATCATGCAAAGTTCATAGTTTATACTAAGGTTCAATCTTGGGGTTTTATATGCTTTGGGCTTTGACAAATGTATCTGCCACATATCCACCATTGTAGTATCACACAGAATAGTTTCATTGCACTAGAAATCCTCTGTGCTACACTTATTCTTCTCTCTTTCCTTGAAAATCCCTGGCAACCCCCCTTTTTTTTTTGAGACAGAGTTTTGCTCTTGTCACTCAGGCTGGAGTGCAGTGGCATGATCTCAGCTCACTGCAACCTCTGCCTCCTGGCTTCAAGCAATTCTCCTGCCTTAGCTCCCGAGTAGCTGGGATTACAGGTGCCCACCACTCACAGCTAATTTTTGTATTTTTAGTAAAGACAAGGTTTCGCCATATTGGTCAGGCTGGTCTCGAATGCCTGACCTCAGGTGATCTGCCCGCCTCGGCCTACCAAAGAGCTGGTCCTTTTTCTGTCTCCATAGTGTTACCCTTTCTAGAACATAATGTAGTTGGTATGGTGCACTGTGTAGCCTTTTGAGATGGCTTCTTCCATCTAGCAATATACATTCAACTTTGACCATGTATGTTTTTAAGTTGACATCCAAAATTTTTTCATAACTTTTAGTTCTTACAAAGCATACAACTTTTATGATATTATGATACTGACATTTAAAATGAAACGGTTATATTTATTAAAATATAATTTTTTTCAATGGGTAAAAGCATGACTCTCATATTGCTGTAAAAATAAGCACGTTATGTTTTATTTTCCTTTTTAATGAGGAAACTGGGAAAATGTTATAAACAGTTTAAAAGAGAATCCAAAGAACAGATATATTTGTAAATCAGGAATGTGGAAGTGAATATGCAAATAGAGACCAAACTCTTGTTCTACACAGGAAGGAAGACTGTGCCTCCACTGAACAGAGTTCATTAGCGTGTCTACAGAGAAAAATTATTTTACATTGCTCCTGGTTATCTACAACCTAAAGAATTGTAAAATAGACAGTTCTTAGCTTTTGCTATACAACATTTTGTAAATGCAACCAAAAGAATATAAAGCCAACAGCAATTTGATACACACCTTCATATATATAGAGACACATACTTAAATATTCAAAATGTTATTTCCATTTGAAAGTTGTCTTTTTATATAATTCCAGTTTGTAATACTTTACTTCATACTGCTCCACAAAATATAAACGTATTCAAACTAAATTTTTTTTCTAGGGTCATAGGCTTTAAGAGTTAACAATTTTGAGGGGGATTAGTTAATATTATAATAATCATTACTATATAATTGACAAAACATATATATATACACACACACGAATTTTGAAAAAAAAAGTTTTTATGTACAAAAAGTAAAATTGTATTGACAGTCTATCTCTCAGTGAGATAGACTGTGGGAGTGAGGTGTCTTATTATTTCTCAATATCAATTGCACATGTATTTTGAAAGATTTTCTTTTTGTCACATCAGAAGGATCTTTTCCCCTTTGGAACAATGCAATTAGAAAATGTAGGATGTGGGATGGATCAGATATCTGAATTTCTTTTGAAAATTTAGGATAAAGCAACTATAACAGAGGAGGATCACAAGAGGAATCATAGGTGGATCAATTTTAAAAAGGGATCCAGGCCGGGCATTGTGGCTCATGCCTGTAATCCCAGCACTTTGGGAGGCCGAGGCGGGCGGATCACCTGAAGTCATGAGATCGAGACCATCCTGGCTACCACGCTGAAACCCTGTCTCTACTAAAAATACAAAAAAATTAGCCCGGCGTGGTGGCGGGTGCCTGTAGTCCCAGCTACTCGGTAGGCTGAGGCAGCAGAATGGCGTGAACCCGGGAGGTGGAGCTTGCAGTGAGCCGAGATAGTGCCACTGCACTCCAGCCTGGGCGACAGAGCGAGACTCCCTCACAAAAAAAAAAAAAAAAAAAAAAAAAAAAATGTATTCCATGTCCAAGGGGTCACACAACTAGTAAAGTAGGATTCAACATACATCCAGCTTCAAACTTTGTCCATCTAATCGTTGCACTGTGCTGTTACGGTTCCTTGATTTCAAGTTGAAACTTTATTCTTCCACATTTTAGAGGCTCCAGTACTCTCTGTATCACATTTGATAGTTCTTTATCTTAAGTTTGAATGAATTCATTTTATACTGTGTTTTTCAAATTCCTCATCTCTAAAATATTTGATTTGGACAAGTTGATTCTGAGGTTCCCTTCCAGGACTAAAGCTCTATGGTTCTATATTCTTTAGTCAGTCACTTATTAGAAGCATTTCAGATTAAACAATTATTACAATAACAAAACCAATCTGCAAGTCATTTCCTTTCGAGCTGACAAAAGCAGCTTCTCCAAGCGAAATCCAGTTGTTATTTTATTCTGCCTCTTGCTTCTTGCCACTCCTTTCTCCTCTCAACTTTGTTAAAAGCTGCTTCCTTAAATTTTGTTTTTGTTACTGTTCCTGCCTCTTTACTGGTCACTGATTTGTAGAGTCAAGGAGACCTGCCAACCAATTATTTTGAAAGTTGGCTCTAATCCTTGTTTGCCTTTTTAGCAAAAGAAGGCTCATACTATTAGGGAAAGTATTGGCTCCTCACAGGAGTTATTTCCTTATGAAATTTGGTTTTAAAAGAGAGAAAAACAACTCCAAAATATTTCTCTCAGTCTTCTGCTGTGATACCTGAAATATTTGATATTAGCGTTCTCCTTTTACACGAAGGCACTGAGGTTTTGGTAAGATCCTTCTAAAATGCACACGTGGTAAATGCATGAAGGGCGAGGGAACAGGATGAGGAGGTAAAGGAGAGTAAACCATAATCACTTATTAAGTTATTAAAATGATTTTACTTAAATAACCACTTCCCACAATCATGGAGACCCTGAGGGAAGAGGGCACCAAACCAGATAAATTTTGAATGTTAAGACTGAAGAGTGCCGGATGAAGTGAGGGGTAGAATAACGCTTGGGAGTTAGGGAACAGCCTGAGGGCATTCTGGTGAAATGACAAATGGAACTGGGAACTTTGCCTACTTAACAATTTTGCCCAAGGCCAGCCTATCTATGGAGGTCATCTTCTTCAACCCCAGGCCTGCAGACTTGATTGCATCGAAACCGCATAGGACAGTTGGGTTCCTATTCAATACAAAAATATCTACAGTGAAGGAGATCCAATAACCTTGGCCCAGAGGAAATTTATCACAAACTGTTTACTCCACATTTTTGAAAGCATAAATACCCACAGCTAGGCAATAATGACAACTCTTTTTAAAGGATGCTACTGCCACTCTCTGAGATGACCCAGGCTCTGTACAAGCAATAAAAACACAATACACTTGCTCCCTTGCAAATTAAGCTGTGAAGATCTGCCTCAAACCTTCCAAAGAGATTTTTCAATGAAAGAGGAAGTGTCTGCATATTCAGCCCTGTGGTACACTAATAGCACCAAGATTTCTAATTTAAAAAACCTGCTCTTACTAAAATAACCCTCAGGCACACACATCTGCAGCAGAAACCCCCACTGATAACTGAATTTTGGCTCTTTTAGAAGGGTAAGACCTTAGTAGAGGCATTGGGTAGCAGATAAGAGTTTGGAGAAACATTGCACAGGAGAAGTACATAAGTCTAAGCCTCTCTAATTTTCTCACGGTGGCTATGTCAGAATACCTAAGTACTTAGTCGAAAACAGTGCATTAGAAACTGAAATGGGGAATGATTACGATTTATTATACCCAACATCTCATCTTGCTAGGGTGCATAAACTTCCTAAAAAGCAGAAAACAGTACAAAAATGTATCATCAAGAAATGTGTTCTTTTGCCTTTAACAACGCTTGCTGTCTGGGGCTCACCTAACAGCAGTCTTGTTTATTAGAAGCTGCTTTATTCCCGCATGAGGGGCAATAACGTTAACATGGGTGGCAAGATACTAAACTTAAAATATGCACCAGCATGCAGAATTAAAGCAGAGATGCAAGTCCTCATTGCTCTATTCACCTATGGAGGAAAATATTAGCACACTACTTTAATTGGATTTTTCTATGATCAATTTTTGAAAGTAAATCATGCAACTCTAAAATATCACCATAGGAAGTCAACATATATGCATGCAGTATTAGAAATCCTTTCATGCTCTTTTATGGTTAGAGAGGGGGATATAGATTACTTGATTTTCATTTGTCAGATTTTTCTTCTTTTTAAGACAGACATGCAAGTCAATCATTATAAGGTGATTCCTTTTTAAACCTAATCCTACATTCATACAGCAAGCCTTAATGACTCCACTAGGAGTAAACAAATTAGTCTCCAGGATGTATTGTGCATTAATTAATCAAACTAATAGTATTGTATAATGTGCAATAGATGAAAATTAGGTCCAAGTACAATACTCACATACAAGAAGTGAACTGGAGAAAAATATGGAGTAATAAAGAAAAATCAGTTTCTACAAATACAAGTCAAATAGCTCTGCTTTCCCTCCCTACATTTCAGGCCCTTCAAAGGCAAACAGAGCATTAAAAGGTGGCCTTTACAGCTGAGATATCTATGTGATATAAAAGCTGTGAGGAGGAAAAAAAGCAGCTTTGAGTAATAATACCTCCAGGTCTAGAGGAAGGGTCAGCAAACTATGCTCTGGTACCAGATTTGTATGACTCAGGAGCAAATAAGTGTTTCTACATTTCAAATGGCTGAGAAACATCAAAAGAAGAATAACATTTCTTGACACATAAAAATTACAGGAAATTCCAATTTCAATGTCTACAAACAAAGTTTTATTGGGGCATACTTGCATATGTTCCTTATATATTGTCATAGTTGCTCTTACAGTACAATAACTAGTTAAGTAGTTGTGACAGAGACTTTCTAGCCTTCAAACACAAATATATTGATTATCTGGCTCTTTACAGGAAAATTTCTAGTCCAGAGAAAACAAAAATCCTCAGCAGTGATCGCACTGGTATATACATGGTATAAGGATGCATTTTAAACATGGGAGGAGAAGGCAGATCCCATCTCATATAATGCACTAGAAAGAATAAAACTGCGTGTGGTGGCGGGCACCTGTAATTCCAGCTACTTGGGAGGCTGAGGCTGGACAATCGCTTGAACCAGGGAGGCAGAGGTTGCAGTGAGCCAAGACTGCACCACTGCACTCCATCCTGGGCAGCAAGAGTGAAACTCCATCTCAAAAAAAGAAAAAAAAGAAAAAGAAAAAGAAAAAAGAAAGCACTAGAAAGAATAAAACATCACTTTTTGCTCCACCTGCCAAATTCCTCAGTCTCACTCTGAGAAAAAAATCAGACAAACCCAAATGGAGGGAAAATATACAAATGTGCCCTCCCGTACTTTAAAGAAAAGCCTAGCTCATGAAAGACAAAGGCAATCTGTAAAACCGGTCCAAACCAAAGGCCACCAGAGAGACAGGGCAACCAAATTCAGCTTGTGGCCTTGGATTGGAATGGGGACCAGACCTTCAAAGAACTTTTTGGCCACAAAGGATATTATTACAACAGTTAAGTAAAATTTAAATAAGTATTAGAGATTATATAGTATTGTCCGAAAGATCTGGTTTTGATCATTGTAGCAGGGTTATATAGGAGGATATCATTGCTCTTAGGAAACACACACAGAAGTATCTGGCACTTCATAGATACTGTGTTTTTTTACAAACTGAAGATAAAAGGGCTGCAAGTGTATCATTAGCCTCAAGTGCTTTAGGGAAAAAATATGTGTGTCTATGTGTATGCAGTATATATGTATGTAGACATATATACAATGTGTATATATAGAGAGAAGGAGAATATACAAATTTGGCAAAATGATAATGGAAAAATCTGGGTAGAGGATATAATGGAATTGTTCATACATTTCTTACAAGCTTTCCATAAGTCTGAATTTATGTAAATGTAGAAAGTTTTGAAAAATGGGAGAAGAGCACTTCCAATTGCTCCTCCATCCTCATGAACGTGAACCCCATGGGGCCAGTTCTCCATCTCCTTTTTATTGGTAACACTTTGGTTCTGAGTTCTAAATTGGTAGGGTGACTTTGTACTATATCAACGTAACCAATCTGGAATTGCCTTTCCCAGATCTCCCCTCCTGCAGGGTTCAGTGCTGGAGACAAGGAATTCATACAAGATGTTGGAAGTTAGAAGGGAAGTAGCAGTTGTTATATTCGCCCTGAAAGTCAGTGCCGAGTGCAGGCACTGTGGCAGCTCACATTCTCTTACCGACCTGGTAGCTCACCTTGTTGGCGTGAGACATCAACCAGACCCACAGGGGCTCCAGCTGCCACCAGACCTCCTCCTGCAGCTTCTCCTAGTCCTGGGCCAATGTGTGTACAGCCTCACAGTGAAGACTAGAGAAAAAGCTACTCCTGCTGGCCACCATGGCAGCAGTTGCTGGCTATGAGAGATAAATGTGGACTCATTTGTCCTTGCTCTCATCCACATCCCACTCTCCTTTACTGTCTCCACCTGCTCACAAGAGTTGTACAAAGTCTAATCTATTTTATTTTATTTTTTGAGACGCAGCTTCACTCTCGTTGCCCAGGCTGGAGTACAACGGAGTGGTCTCGGCTCACTGCAACCTCCACCTCCCAGGTTCAAGAGATTCTCCTGCCTCAGCCTCCTGAGTAGCTGGGATTACAGGTGCCCGCCACCACGCCCAGCTAATTTTTTTGTATTTTTAGTAGAGATGGGGTTTCACCATGTTGACCAGGCTGTTCTCGAACTCCTGACCTCAGATGATCCACTTGCCTCGGCCTCCCAAAGAGCTGGGATTACAGGTGTGAGCTACCACACCAGGCCTCATCTCTGTTTCAAAAGAAACCTTATTCCAGGGCTGTGCGTGGTGGCTTGGGCCTGTAATCCCAGCACTTTGGGAGGTTGAGGTGGGCAGATCACTTGAGACCAGGAGTTGAAGACCAGTCTGGCAAACATGATGAAAGTCTGTCTCTACTAAAAAAAAAAAAAAAAAAGAAGGAAAAAAAAAAAACAGCCGGGCATGATAGCGTTCACCTCTAATCCCAGCTATTCAGGAGGCTGAGGCATGAGAGTTGCTTGAACCTGGGAGGTAGTGTTTGCAGTGCGCTGAGATCGCGCCATTGTACTCCAGCTTGTGCAACAGAGCGAGACCCTCTCTCGAAAAAAAACCAAAACAGAACCCTTATTCTATATCACCTTAGTGGCACTGTTTCTTTCATCAAACTTTGGCTCATACCCTCAGTTTCCTGAAATACAGCAAAAGTCACGTAAGCAATCTCTTCATCTGTCGATCTCAACTCAAACCTCGCATCAATACTTTATCCCTACAAAGCATCTTATTACCTAGAACTCCCAGGAGATTATACTGAGAACTGCATAATAAATATAAATGAATAAAATCACCATTTGTTGTGTGCTTATACAGGCACACCTCATTTTACTGCACTTCACTTTATAGCACTTCATAGATACTGTTGTTTTTTAAACTGAATATTCGTGGCAATCCTGCATCAAGCAAATCCATAGTCTCCATTTTTTCCAACAGCATGTGCTCACTTGGGTCTCTGCTACATTTCTGTAATTTTTGCATCCTTCAAGCTTTTCCATTATTATTATATCTGTTATGGTGATCTGTGGTCAGCGATCTTTGTGGTTGCCATTGTAACCGTTTTGTGGATACCATGAACTGGACTCAGATAAGACAATGAACTTAATTGATGAATGTTGTGTGTGTTCTGACTGATTCATTGACTGGCCATTCACCCCTCTCTCTTCTTCTCAGCCCTCACTATTTTCTGAGACATAATACTATTGAAATTAGGGCAATTAATAACCCTACAATGACTTCTAAGTGTCCAAGTGAAAGAAAGATTCTCACATCTCTGTAAATAAAATAACTATAAATGATTAAGCTTAGTGAGGAAGGCATGTTGAAAACTATGACAGTCTGAACATCAGGACAGGCCCCATGAGCCAAACAGTTAGGGAAAAGTTCTTGAAGGACATCAACAGTACCACTCCAGTGAACACGTGAATGATGAAAAAGCAAAACAGCCTTGTTGCTGATGAGGAATTTGAGTGGTCTGGATAGAACAAACCAGACACAACATTTCCTTAAGCCAAAGCCTACTCCAAAGCCAGGCCCTAATGCTCTTCAATTCTATGAAGCCTGATAAGGAAGCTGCAGAAGAAAAGTTTGAAGCTAGCAGCGGCTGATTCATAAGGCTTAAGGAAAGAAGCTGTCTCCATAACATAAAAGTACAAGGTGAAGGAGCAAGAACTGATGTAGAACCTGCACAAGTTATCCAGAAGATCTAGCTAAGATAACTGGTGAAGGTGGCTACATGAAACAACAGATTTTCCATGTCAATTAAACAGCTTTATATTGGAAGAAGATGCCATCTAGGACTTTCACAGCTAGAAAGGAGAGTCAATGACTGGCTCCAAAGCTTCAAAGGTCAGGCTCTTTTGTTAGAGGGTAATGTGGGTGGTGACTTGAAGTTGAAGCCAATGCTTGTGCAACGTCCAGAAAGTCCTAAGACCCTTAAGAGTTATATAATCACTCTGCTTGTGCTTTATTAATGGAACAATAAAGTCTGGATGGCAGCACATCCATTTATAAAATAGTTTAATGAATATTTTAAACCTGCTATTGAGACCCGTTGCTTAGAAAAAAAGATTACTTTCAAAATATTACCGCTCATTGACAAGGCAACTAGTCACCCAAGAGCTCTGATGGAGATACAGAAAGAGATTCATGTTGTTTTCATGCCTGCTAACACAAAATCCATTCTACAGCCCATGGTTCAAGGAGTAATGTTGACTTGCAATTCTTATTATTTGAGAAATACATTTTGTAAGGCTAAAGCTATCATAACTAGTGATTCTTTTAATCACGCTGATTCTGAGAAAATAAAACTGAAAATCTTCTGGAAAGGATTTACCATTATAGATCCCTTTAATAACATTCATGATTCATGGGAGGAAGTCAAAATATCAACATTAAGAGGTTGGAAGAAGTTGATTCTGACCCTCATGGATGACTTTGAGGGTTCAAGACTTCAGTCGAGGAAGTAACAGCAGATGTGGTGGAAATAGCAAGAGAACTAGAATTAGAAGGAAAGCCTAAAGATGTGACTGAATTCCTGTCATCTCATGATACAATATGAACAAATGAGGAATTGCTTCTTATAAATAAGCAAACAGTGGTTTTTTGGGATGGAATCTACTGCTGGAAAGCATGCTCTGAACGTTGCTGAAATGACAACAAGAGATTTCAAATATTACATAACTTAGTTGATAAAACAGCAGTGGGATTACAGAGGATTGAGTCCAATTTTGAAAGAAGTTCTATTGTTGGTAAGAGGCTATCAAACAGCATGGCATGCTACAGAGAAATCTTTCTTGAAAGGAAGAGTCAATTAATGTGGCAAACTTCATTATTGTCTTATTTTAGAAAATTGCCACAGACACGTCAACCTTCAGCAACTACCACCCCAATCAGTCAGTGGCTATCAACTTCAAGGTAAGACCAGCAAAAGGCTTACAAATCACTGAAGACTCAGATGATCATGGAGAATTTTTTGGAATACTTTGATTAAAGTATGTGCATTATTTTTTAGGTATAATGCCACTGCACACTCGATGGACTACAATTTGATATAAATATAAATTTTATATGCATTGGAAAACAACAAATAAATTCATGACTTTCTCATGATACTCTCTTTATCATGGTGGTCCAGAACCAAATCTACAATATATTTGAGGAATGCCTGTATGTGAAAAAAATTTTGTGGCATATATTATCCCTAGAAGCCCCTAATACCCCACATGCTAGTTATAATCCTTATTTTATAGATGAGAAACTGAGGGTCGGAGAGGTGAAGTTAATTGTCCATCTCACAAATAAGTAATGATGAAGCTAGAACTCAAATGCAGTTCTGTTAAAATCTCAAGTTCCTATATTTTAATTGCACCAAGCTGTCATCTTAGGAAAAAGAAGTAGCCCTCACATTCTCCAGAGGATATCTGCTTTGTGACTGCTCAGAAATTAATTTAACCCCAATATTTCATTCTTGCTTATTTATGTCATAGAGTTATATATTTGAAGAGATACAGCAAGTGGATATGTATTTTCACTTTAAGGCAGTCCTTGTGTCCTAGAAAACAAAATACCAATAATTCTTGATTTATACAATAAGAAATATCACAAAACCCTCTACAAAAGAACTATTTAGTTGGTCTCAACATATAGATGGTTTTACTTAATATTTACTGAAGAGCTTGCTTAGTTAAGAAATGTTTATATGCTGAGTATTAATATTAATATTCTGCTGATCCACAGAATATTTTACTATTCTACAAACATTTTACTGAATTCAATACTTTTTTTGATGTATTTCTACATCTATGATCTCAATTAAGTTTTATAGCAATGAGCCTGGAAAATATATAGAATTTGTATTATTAGTGCTTCTTTTACAGATGCAGAGATTAAATCCTAAAAGATTACATAAATTATCTCAAGTGGAATCTGTTCTTTTAAATCTACCTAGTTTCCTTTCTCCTTTAATCTCATAAGAGCACCCAGATTTTACTTGAAGACTACCCTCTTATCGTTTGCCTAGGGCTGGCTCCATCCATCATAACTAGCAATAGAGATGTTATCCAGTCCTGGAAAATCATCATATACCATGCACTCAATCACAGTGTTGTATTTAAAATGGGCTTGTAACCCAGGCCAATTTATTCAGGGCTAATCCCAGAAGGAAGACAATGAAGAAAGCACTCTCTTTCCTAGAACTTGGAGGAAAAAAAAAAGTCTCTAGTTGCATAGGTCAACATAGAGTCATGAATAAACTTGAAGTCAACACAGAAGTAAGAAAACATAAGATGAAGAAAAAGATGATTTCATATTATTTGAACAATGGAATCCAGCTACACTTAAAGTAAGTATCTTGGAATTTCTCCATTTACATTTAAAATAGATTCTTTCTCTCCCTGTCTTGTTCTCCCTCACCCTCTCTCTCTCCCCTCCTCTCTTTTTATACTAAGCTTTGCAGTTAAAAGTCTTAAATAATACAGAGGTAAGTTTCAAGTCTTAATGGCAGAATGTGGAATTGGGTTTATTAATACTCAACATATAAACATTTCTTGACTAAGCAAGCTCTTCAGTAAATGACACTTTTGTTTCTCCTTTGGCTGGGATCTCCTTCCAACCTAAACATTCATTCCTATATTGCTTCACTAGAGATTTCTCTCACCTGCATATCCATTGGAAGAACTAATGCTTGTGGAATCTGACATTTTTCTAAGCCGTATAATTGCATATGCCGTATAAAGGATACCAATAAGGCAAGACTGATTTGAATGCTATATTTCTGTTGAAGAAATCCAGTTGGTTTATGTTATAATCAAAGCCCAGAGATTGAATTATAACACCAATCATCAACGTCTCCCTTAATCAATTAAATTCACTATGTTTAGGGAAGATTTATAAGCAGAAACAAGCATTTCTGAATTGTTTCTGTGTGGGATTTTCTTCTCCTTTTTTTGTTCTTTTAAACTAGAGACTGATAAATCCGGTACAGTACTAAGGCAAGAATTTACTACATTATGATGAGAGAACTGAGGACATTTTTGTCTGAATGATGAAGGAGTAGGCAATATATAATTTACAGCAAAATAAAACTGATACTGCATTATGCTATAAAACCGTCAATTGGATTATCACGGAATAAGCTGTGCAATGTTTACTTCTATGTAACTGAAATGTTGAACAAGAGAGATGTGTAGAATGCAATC
The DNA here is from genome assembly GCF_002776525.5 of Piliocolobus tephrosceles. Classification (NCBI taxonomy): domain Eukaryota; kingdom Metazoa; phylum Chordata; class Mammalia; order Primates; family Cercopithecidae; genus Piliocolobus; species Piliocolobus tephrosceles. Next base: position 124,067,407 of record NC_045437.1, read on the forward strand.
AGAAAACAACTTTATTTCACCCCTCATTGCTTGTTCATGTCCTCTTCATGTCACCAGTTCTTCCTCTGTACCTAGAAAAACTCTTGGGTAGATCACATAGCTTAGCTCCTTAACCTTATGAGGTACACCATTCTTCAGTCAATCTCAGGCATAAAAATCATCTCCTTTTCATAATTACGTTGTTAATTCTGTTGTATTGATCAAAAATTCAGAAAGTCATCCAACGTTAAAAGTTTCTCCTTCTGAGTCCCTCCTCCAACCTGCTCAGTGCTTCTTCCAGAGAATCCTTTCTCTCAAATCCACTCCCCTTTACTCATAGGAGATGTCATCAATGTTCTTCTTACTTGGTGATGCCTCTCCTCCAGCTGGCTGTTTACCACTCCTCCTTAGTTCTACACCTCACCATGTGTCCCCAGCCTCTTCTGCTCATCACTTGCCACTGGGCAGATGTTCTCAGGAAAGCAGCCTTAAGTAAATATTCCTACTGTGGAATGCCAATTAGTTACCTTTGACTTGCCTTTCAGGAGAAGGCGCCTGCTTCCAAATGCCCTCCTGTTCTCGGCTGGCATGAGACATTGTGGACAGCTTCTGCTGTAGCCTTTTTGTCCAGGCTTGGACCATATCACTAATTCCAGGATATCCATCTCTTGGGTCTACATGAGTCTCCTTGCAACCTTTCTAACTAGATTTGAGGTGAAAAGAAAATCATCAATCCACTCTCCATCATAAGAAAGTCTTTCAGGAAATTCTTTAATTTCCAACCATTGGCCCCTCCAAATTAAAAGTTTTTATAAGATTGGCAAAACTAGTTTGCACCACTTCTTTCTTTGCAAGTCCTGTTTGTAATGGTCTACCTCCTCCTTTCAGAATTTGGAGAGCTGTTAACTTACTTTCTTAGAACTTTGCCTAAACTTGAGTCACATGAAATAGCCTATTTATATGAATCTTTTCCACTCCAAGCAGTTTCACTAAATATCACAGCAATTTCCATCTAAAAATTGTATTTTATAGTTAAGTCAACCTATAGTTGTCTATGCATGGACAATTAGGAATAACTAAAGAATTTTTGTTGTACTTGTATAAGTTTAATGTTTATATTTAGTTTTAAATCAACTAACCTGTTTGCCAGCTGCCTGCTGAGTAGAATAATGTTAACTCTGAAGGAATAAATTAACTAACCAGTTGCAGAATGTGAGGAAATTTCCCATAAGAACAGTTCCCATGAAATAGCTGCCTCCCAGTATGGAGGCATGCTGCCACTCACCCCAGGAGAGTAGATCTTGAAAAGGTTCCTTTTGTTTTTCCATGACTGGATGTAAGCTAAAAAGTTTGTTGAGATTTTAGTTTTAGGGATAAGGAAGTCCCAGGGGACTCCCGGTTACTATATAAAGAAAGACGTTACTACAGCACAGTCGTTGTCAATCAGGGATGGTTTTGTGCCCCCTCCCCCAGGAGAGACATTTGGCAATGTCTGGAGGTATTTTTGGTTATCACAACTGGGGGAGAGAGAGCGCTTTCGGCATCTAGTGGGTCGAGGCCAGGGATATTGCTAAATATTCTACAATGCAAAGGATAGTCCCCACAACAAAGAATTCTCTGGTGTAAAATGTCAACAATATTGAGATTGAGAAACCCTGCTTTACATGAAGAAGAATGTCATAAATTACCAAGAAAAGATAATGAATATAAAAAACAGTAGTTTTCAACCCAAAACTTGTAACCACCTTCCTTTCCTTTATTCATTCTATTTGGAAAGAACTTTACAGATTGTGAGCTGATCTCCTAATAAGAAAGTCAATTCAAGGGAGTCTTGAGCTCTCTCCAACCAATCAGTTTTAAAGTAGAACCCTAGCACGGTGATCTTCAGAATGTTTAATTATGTATTCTCCGAACAAATTTTGAAAAATCACATATGTCTTTACACATTTTAAATTTGATATCTACATTTTAAATTATCATTTGTTCAAAGAGTAACAAGTTATGAGATTCCCAGCAGTGAGGTATATTACACATGTTCTTCAAATATAGATTTTTGTCAAAAGTTTACAGCTTCAGATTCAGTTCATTCAACTTACGGAAAATGCCCACTGAAGAAGCTAATTGGCAATGCTAACTCTCATTGTCAAACCAGTACTTCACATCAAATGTACCTTCAATCAGAAAATATGTCTGACTTCAGTTTTTAATTAAAGAAAATGATAATATGCATCCCTGTGACAACTCTCTCACTTATTAATTTTCACTTAAGCTGAGTTGAAAAAGGGAAGGAAGGCAGTTCACTTACTACTAGAACATAAGGAAGGCAGTTCACTTACTACTAGAACATCCCTGCCTCTGAAAGGGCAGGGATTTTTAATCTGTTGCTCACCGATACATTTTCCATGCAATAAGAATATAGTAGGTACTTAATATTTGAAATATTTTGTGAATACTGGATGGAAAAGAAGATGACAGATAATAGATGATAGATACACAGACAGATGTAAATAGACACTGAGCTCTACCATGAGTGTGTAGCCAGGATAAAATGAAATCCCACATCACCTCATGGAATCTGTATCTTTTCAAATTATTCCTAGAGGTCTTTTCAACCTGGGGCAATGCATCATATACTAAGATTTCAATTGCATGAGTCTACTTTTTTTTTCTAGTACAGTAAGAGATGAACACTGTTCAAAGGAGCTGGGAAAACAAACTGATAGGCAACAGACGGATACTCAACAAGGCAGTTTTGGAAAGAAGAATATCTAAGGAAATGAAGAGCTTGAAAGTTGTGCATGCCTATTACCTCAGTACGTTTTGTGCTACTATCACAGAATGGGTAATTTATAATGAATAGAAATCTATTTCTCACCGTTCTAGAGGCTGGGAAGTCCAAGATCAAGGTGCCAGCAGGTTAAGGCCCAATCTCTCTTTTTCTACCATAGCACCTTGAACACTGCCTGGAATGAATGCTATGTCCTCACCTGGCAGAAGAGTAGAAGAGAGAGAACATGCTCCTGCAAGCCCTTTCATATCAGCATTAATCCACTCATAAGGGCAGGTCCCTCATGAGTTAGGTCATGACACCTCCCTGTAGGTCCCACCCTCCCAACAGTGTTGCATTGGGAATTAAGTTTCTAACACATGAATTTTTGGAGACACATGCAAACCATATCACCCATGTAATGTCTGGACAATCTTCTTGGGCCACCAATTTTGAGACCAGTCCACCAAGGATTGGGAAACATATTAATAAGAAAAGAAAAGCAGGCCAATGGGCCTGGAGAACAAAAAGTGGGGTTTGAATTCAGGACTGGGCCAGATCTGTGATCTAATGAGAAGACAATCTATAATCATAAAGGCACAAGGAGGACATGCCTGTAGAACAGAGAGCCTAATATAATTGTGCAGGCAAGATGGAGTGAGGTATATATTGGGAAAAGCAGCCTCATTCACATAACTTTTTGACCCTTTCTCAGATGCATTAAGAATGGGCCTTGGTCAGCCATAGTGTCTCACACCAGTGAACCCAGCACTTTCTGAGGCTGAGGCAGGAAGATCCTGGGAGGAGTTTGCGACCAGCCTGGGCAACATAGTGAAACCCTGTCTCATTTTTTTTTTTTAAGTAAAAATTAAAATAATAAAAAAAGATGAATGGGTCTTAATGTGGAGCACTTCCTTATCGAGAGAGATAGTCCTCATGGTCTGTGCTAGGCTTAAATTAAACCTTGTATTGAAATATCTTTCCTTTTCCACACTCAATTGTACTCCTTTGTTCTGCTTAAATATGTACATTATATGGCACCTTGCCAATACCATTACTATATCTGTCCCCTTTGGGGAGGGCTGGTCCTGCTGCTGCTGTACAAGGGGGTACCTGGCATCGGCTCCTGGGAGGGACCCACTGGGCTTAGGAGACCAGTGACCACTACTGAAGCTGATCTCACTCAGTTTCTTCTCCATGTGAGTAAAACATTGTTCTATTCAGTGCTTCACTGTATTGTTTTCTCTGATGACTCTGATACCAAGACACAGTGGTCAGAAATGATCAGACTTCTATTCCTGACAATAGGCAACACACACCACTTGCTCAGCAGTAGAACGTCACCTTACATGTTTTATTTTTTCCACATGGAATTTGTCTTTCCTTGACATTCTATTAAAGATTTATTTGCTTATCTGTTCTCTATCACTAAGTTATGTGAAAGTGGACATTTTGTCAGGTTTTTTCACAGCTATATCCCCAGTGCCTGAGAAAGTGACAGGGACATAGAAGGTACTCAATCAATATGCATTCAGTCATGTTACTCAACATAATACCTTGGCAATAGTTGTAGACCAGGCTTGAGGAAGCAAAATGGACCTCTGTCTAGCCCAGCTGGGTCTGGGGCTTGTTTGAATACCCTAGAGTTTCGATTTCTTCACTTTCTATATTAGAAGATGGGAGCTGACATTTGCTAAGATCCCTTCCAGTTCTGTTTTCTGTTTTTCACCATGGGTAGTTATCTGAAGGGGTTCATAGGTGTTCATGTGTATGAGTTTCACTGTGTGTATGCACATGCTTATATTTGTGTGTGTGTGTGTGGGGGTGGGTTCTGAAGGGGAAAATTCAGAAAAAGAGGAGAACCTGCATTTTTAAATTAATATGGTGTTAGAGGCATTAAGGGTCAAAGTCAAAGGCAGAAAGAAATAGTGTACGTAAAATGCATGACTTGGTTAGGTAGAAAAGTGAAGATCTGTTATAAAGAGAAATAGAGGTTGGGAGATCTTATAAAAGTAGGAGCCTCTGCAGAGGAATATGGAAGACCTCCATATTCTACAGCTTTTATATTACTATTATTAATGTTATTTTGAGTACATGATTACCCTCTGATAATAACAATGTTTAAAATATTTTCACCAAGAAGTCTTATTTTGGAAAAAATATATGTAATTTTTACCCTTTGTGTTTTCAGAGGAAGAGGAGCTATTTTTTGAGAAGTATCATTGAATGTAAAAGCAGATTTGTTTAAGTCATTTTAAATGTTAAAAAGAAATAAATGCCATAAATTAATCTTTGTGGGGAAGACAGTTAGTAAAAACAGAAATGATCAGTGGATAAAATAACACCAAAATCTTCAGGAATCCCAGAAATTATCTTGGTACTTGGTGCCATACATAATTGCTACTAAATATTGGCAATTACATTTCAGTGATATATAAACATTGTGTCACTTAATTATTTTAGTAAATCCATGACATAGGAACTGTTAGTTTTCTTATTAAGTAGGTGAAGAAACTGAAGCTTGGGAAAGGTCAATAACTCCTAAGGTCATACATTCTAGTAAGATCCACTCAGAGCACTTGAAAGATGCTGTGTTAGTCCGTTCTGCATTGCTATAAAGAAATACCTGAGACCAGGTAATTTATAATGAAAAGAGGTCTCTTTGGCTCATGATTCTGTAGGCTGTACAAGAAACATAAGGCTGGCATCTGCTTCTTGTGAGAACCTCAGGAAGCTTAAAATCATGACAGAAGTCCATGTATGAAAGATGGTGAGAAAGGGAGCAAGAGAGAGGGGAAGAGGTGCCAGCCTCTTTTAAACAACCAGATATTGCGTGATTTTGTAGAGTGCGAACTCACTCATCATTACCATGAGGACAGCATTAAGCCATTCATGAGGGATCCACTCCCATGACCGAAACAACCTCCCCAACCCCCTCCCCAGGCCCACTTCCAACATTGCAGGTCACATTTTAACATGAGATTTGGAGGGAACAAAACATCTAAACCATATCAGATGCGTTTTATGTAAAGTTGTATCTAAACACTTAACCAAATTTACTATAATTTGTCACAGGCTTTGCTGTCTAGACGCAGCAAGCTTCCTCTTGGAAGATCTTATTTCAGGTGCCAAAAAACCAAGAATGGTTTAATCCAGGTAAATTCTTTGATTGAAAGTAAATTATAACCATTGTTTGCCTGCTCACTTTTACTTTTAATGTACATGTGTGCCAGATTGCAGAGATGAAAGCCTTGTCAGTCACTGGTACACTTAAAAAATCAATCCAAAAGCAAAAAGAAGTTTGATAAAGATTCTACAGTAGTAACATGAGCTAGCCCCAAATGTCTATTTTCTATTCAACTGCTTTTCAAAAGTTTGAAAGCTGCTTGTTAACTGCGTGGTTTTTTTAACATAAGATTTTAAGGTGTTTCTTATTTCTAAGTAACATGATGGAGTTGAGTGTTTACTTTTGTTGAGATGTCAGTAGGAAAAATGTATTTTTACATTTGTTGAAATGTCAGTAGGAGATAATCAACATAATCATTATGGTATCTACTAACATTTAGATAATATCATTTATTCTATTAATTGTGCTCACATTTTATTCATTAAAGGACACACATAGACACAACTGTTACAGAACCTTAATAATATTTTATGTTTGGTTAATTAACATTATCTTTTCCACTCCATGATTTTACCTTCTTTTCCCCAACATGGAGAAGTTTCATTTGGGTAGTCTTCTGTCTGCTTAACATAGATGTGAAAACATTATATGGGGAGGAACCTATACAGCTATTTTGCTATTTTCTACATTCTAGCAAAGTACTTGGCTTCTGTTGTGTACAGACTTAATAAATGCTGAAACCCATGTGGCTCAATTTCTGTATGGAGCACACTCTACCTACCAGATAGTTAAACCCTAAATTTATTTTGCATCTCAAAGAACACTGAAGTCTTATACCAGGACTCCCAGAAACCCTTCCCTTCAATTTCTACTTCTTTCTTATCCTACATCTGCTTTCAAGTCTTTCAAACCCTGAATTCTCAAACCCTCTTCTCTCAACCGAAGTCTGCTGACATTTTTTTCTCTCTTTTCTCTCCTTTGTAAATAAAATTTATCTTTTGAGATTCACCTGCCTTCTCTCTGCTCTTGCTTCTGAAGTCTTGACCACATGCCCTAAGTTTGCATCACAAAATATTCTGGAAATACATTGGCAAACACTTTGCTTTATGTGGAGGGTTAGGGCAGCAAGAGGAGAGGGGAAGACAGATAATCATCAAATAATTGTGCATCTTATTACCCTTCACCAATGATAAGTGCAGGGGGGCCCAAACTTTCCCCATAAGTTACTCTTGATCTTGCAGCAGCAATGAATGTCCAGCCTCCAGCTCTTCCAAACTTCCCTGAATCAGTCTCACTGTGTATCCTCAGATATACCAGCACTATCTAGGCAGAATCCATTCCTTAAAGATATGACTCAGCTCTGTGGGGCCCCGGAGAAACAGCACCAAGTGGATATTCATGCCCCCCCACTGTCTGAATACAAGGTTTTACCACTTCCAATCTCCCCAGTTCTGATAACCCTAGCCACTTTCTTGGTTCCCCCAGTTCAGAAGGCAGTAGCTATCTCCTGCCATTACTATCTTTGGATTGCCTCAGTGGTCCTTTTGTGTTGATTCGGTTCTTTAACCCCTGCATTGTCAATACTTTATACTTAATTTCTTCTGTAGAAATACACACCTAGGGTAGTTTCTGGTTTCTTCACTGGAGCTGGATTAACACAGGGCTAGAGTGTGCTGATAGTATAAATCACATGACTATGACCCATTAAAGATTCACACTACATACATACTGTATATGCTGAGTTGGAATTCAAGGCAGAATCTGGGAAATTACTGTGGAGAAGGGTCACACAACCCCGAGTCCAGTTGAAGATAGTTTATATTATTAAGAAGATTTAGTATATATGTCTCAATATATGATTATATATTTGATATGTATCTTAATGTACTATATATTTGTATATCTTAAGGGTGTTCCTAAAAGATAATATTGCACTATAATTTAATAAATAATACTTACATATTCTTGAAATATATCAAGTTTTATGCAAAAATGTATAACTTGTCTATAGGTCTCTGTAACTGAGTTTTAGCAGCTCTCAAGAGAGGGAAAAAAATGTCTTCATATGTCTGCATCTCACAGAGGACCACTAATATTTGAGGCACTTGCAAATTTACTTATAAACTCTGTAATGGCTAAAACTATATTGTTTTGCCCTTTGTCTCTAAGAAAACAAATAATTTTCTGGCTAATGCTTCTCCTTTTACAAGTGTTTTGCTAACATGATACTTTATGTTTGAATAGAGTCTTATTACATACAAAGTACATTTGTATTTATTACCATCCATAATTCATACCACAAATCTATAAATCAGGTATTTCTTCCATTTTATTTTGGAGACTGTAACACTCAGAAAGATTCAAGAATTTACTCAAGTCTCTAGATTCAGAGGTGGAACTGGACATGGTATCTCAGAACTCGCCATCCAAGTACTATTTTGCTTTGCTCCACTGTTTGTTAACTTGATTCTTCCATAACATGGGAATCTCATCATGGCCCAGCTATGTTGAAAATCCCCACATGGACAATATTTTAAAAACATGACCACACTTCTTATATAGCTTATTTTGTGAAAACTGCATTTAAGAGGTTTATCAGAGATAGGACTCTAAGAAACCAAATGGAAGGGATAATTACCTTCAGGGGTATTTTATTATTAAAAGGTATAATGAGAGGTACTATGAGAGTAGATTAAACTATTAGGGAACCTGCCACAAGTGACTTAGTAATTTGAAAGATCATTTATCATTTTCAATCATGATGTTCAGTTCACTTTTCTGGGTGATATTTCAAAATACTCCAGAAATTCTCTCTTTTTTGATTGCAAAATATGCAAATTGTTCTATTTATATGTAGAGAAAATAAAAGTACATTTGATAATTAATCTAGTTACACAAATGCCCTTTGTATTTATAACAACATCCTTACAATTCATCATCATAAAGCTATTGGATACTTAATTCTTATCTGTTCCTGTGACCTGAGTTTAATTTTCTCTTGGCCTTTTTTAACTTGCTAAAAAATAATTGTAATCTACTAGCAAATCTTGAACCAAAAGTGAAAACTAAAAATAAGATATAATTTTATCTATTGATAATGACTTACATATATTTTTAATGTCTATACATACACACAAGGTTTTGACAGAAGCTGCTCCTTTCCCACTCAGTACCAATTTCCTGCTTCTCCCATGCTGGAGAGTGCCTGTATTGCTAGAAGTAGCAATATATCTGGCTAAAACTTGTATTTCCAACCCTCCTCTAAAGACAGAGGTAGCCAGTGATGTGTAAAAAATAGCTATTGTGTAGAGTTTCCTTTTTTTTTGATTTTTAAATTTTTTTGAGATGGGGTTTTGCTCTGTCACCCAGGCTGGAATGCAGTGGCATGATCTTGGCTCACTGCAACTTCCACCTCCCAGGTTCAAGTGATTCTCCTGCCTCTGCCTCCTGAGTAGCTGGGATTACAGCTGCCAGCCACCACGCTTATCTAATTTTTCTATTTTTAGTAGAGACAGAGTTTCACCATGTTGGCCAGGCTGGTCTCAAACTCCTGACCTCAGGTGATCCACCCGCCTTGGCCTCCAAAAGTGCTGGGATTACAGGCATGAGCCATCATGCCCGGCCTGAAGCACTTTAAGAGTGCTTATTCAGGACTCAGATGGCAGATTTTTACAACTTTACAAATCCATTTCCTTCATCTTTTGTTCTGACACATTGATGTAGATGTAGATCCAATGGCTGGTGCTATAGTAGCCATATTGTGACTGTAAAGCAAATTTAAGGAAAGAGGCCATATTCCAAAAAGAAACCAAAGAGATAGAAGGATCAAGGAGCTACCATATGTCTATGAAGTGCCTGTCTTTGATTTTATTAATTTAATTTATTTATTTATTTATTTTACTGTAAGAGAAACCAGTGTAATTTCAGAACTTTTACTAGCATACCACACAATTTCTTAATCAACACACAAAATCTCTAAGCTAAGTGTTGTTCATATTTCTGGTAGGAGAATACACTGTTATACAGCTTTGAAGGTAAGTCACCATGAAATAGCAAAAGTCTAAAAATGTACATACATTTAGAGTCAGTAATTTTACTTCTACTAATTTATTTAAAGGAAATAACTAAAGTTGAGTCTAATATGTACTTATAGTGATGTGATATTCAATTCAAAATTGCTTACAAATATTGGAATATCTGAAAAAGTCAAATGCTCAAAAATATAAAAATTAGTAAATAAATTATAGTAAAATTATATACAATTCAGCCACTAAAATTGATGTGTGTAATATTGTGACACAGAAGAATATTTATGACATTGTGAACTATTTTAAAGTGGCATCATACATTTCATTAATACACATTCAATGTACTAAGGTGCATATTTTGATACTGACAATGCTAATCTATAAAACATGACACATATGCACAAAAACTATCAGCATGGACATATGCCAAAAGCTGAGATTAGTTACCTTTGGGCCTTTCAGCACTGACTAATTTATATCTGTGCTTAACTTTGAAATATATATATAATAAACATGTATCTCTTATATAGTAAGAGAAGACTATGCTAGAAAAAATATATTGGACAGTTGGGTGCTACATGACTAGAAATAAATAGGTTAGAGAATTGAAGTAACTATAATTCTTCTAATGATACCTAAAGAAATCTGAAACTATCTCAGTTTTTTTTTTACTATATCTTAGAAGGAGAAATCTGAAAAAGTTTTCTAATGAAATGAAGACAAATTTCTGTGGCTTTCTTTTGGCCGGGGTTCACACCGTATTGGTCCACTAACTTACAATTCCAGGTGACATGTGACATAAGGAGACATGTCCTTATTACAAATTATAATGCATCAACTTGCCTATGAAACCCTTGAGAAAATCATCTTTGTCTCATCCAGTCTTACTTATTTTCATTTTGAGACAGGGTCTCACTCTGTCACCCAGTGGTGCGATCATGACTCACTGCAGCATCAACCTCCCAGGCTCCAGCGATCCTTCTGCCTCAGCTCCCCAGGTAACTGGGACTACAGGGTCATGCCACCACGCTTTACTAATTTTTGCATTTCTTTGTAGAGATCGGGTTTTTCTATGTTGTCCAGGCTGGTCTTGAACTCCCGAGCTCAAGCTATTCTCCAGCCTCGGCCTCCAATCTTTACACCCCGTGTCTGGCACAGCATAGCTTTGAGCATGTGAGAATAGATTGTCTATGCAATGTGAGAATAGATTGCCTATGGAATTGCATCCACCTTTTTTTTTTTTAAGACGGGGTCTCGCTCTGTTGCCAGGCTGGAGTGCAGTGGCACGATCTTGGCTCACTGCAACCTCCGCCTCCCAGGTTCAAGCAATTCCCCTGCTTCAGCTTTCCGAGTAGCTGGGACTACAGGCACATGCTACAACACCCAGCTAATTTTTGTACCTTTAGTAGAGATGGGGCTTCACCATGTTGGCCAGGATGGTCTCAATCTTTTGACCTTGTGATCTGCCCACCTCGGCCTCTGAAAGTGCTGAGATTACAGGCGTGAGCCGCCGTGTCCAGCCACATCCGCCTTTTAGTCCTAGGATGTGCTAGGGTCTGTCTTTGGTATGTCCTTTTAAGCAAAATGTTCTTATTCCTGATTCACTGCATAGAAATCTTGGTAGAGAAAAATTTAAAAAGGAAAAGATAATATAAATAGAAAAATTTTATTTCCAAAATAGGTAGCACATTTATGTGAGAAATTATTAAACTACTGTGATAGGCAGTTTTTTGGGCTGCTTATTGTTGGATAGGACCAAAAGCTTAAGACTGGCTAATGAGTTATGAGCTGAAGTGACTTGTTGGCTGAGAATTTAGTTATCTGTGTGAGATCATCAAAAGTGTACTCTCTCTCCTCTTTGGATGGTAACCAACAATTTTCAAGATGTTACTTGCTTAGTCACTGGGATCCCTTAGTGACTATAGTGTACAAAGACCCACTTCTGTGCTGGTCTTCAACAAATCTATAGTATGACCAAGAAACAAGTCTTTTTGTTTTAAGCTGCTAAGATTTTAGAGTTGTTTACAATTACAAGATAACTTAAACTGTTGTGATTATATATATTTAGCCACATGGACTACATTGTTTATATTATAAATTATGCATACTTTGAACTCAGTATTGACTTATGATCCTATTATATAATGATGAAATAAGTTTATTATTAAAAGAAAAATACACATATATATATATCGCATTATGAGAAACCCAGGAGATATCCAAAAGCATGTGAGCATACACACATAGACACAAACATTTGTAAAAAACTCAACTCGAATGCCATTACCCAGAAATAGCTTTCACTAGTGTTATGTAAATGTAATTTCAGGCATCTCTTTATACATATATACAAATAGAGAGCTAAACAGGCATACAGAAATGAATAATTTTTCAAAATGATATTGCAGAAAGAATTACATATGAATTTAATCAGATATGAAACAAGAGACTTAAATTGAAATAAAAATAAAATTAACACCAAATCATTGACATTTAAGAAAAATGTTTTTTCACCAGAGATTCTCTTTGTCTTTTGTATGCATTGAATATATTTGATGATAGTAAAGAATTAATTTTTAAGTATGATAATGGTATATATGTTTATGCTAGCCAAAAGGGTTTTTATGACTTAGAGTTACACACTGAAATTAATGCTCAAATTATAGCATGTCTGCTATCACTCAATCCAAAAAGGGGTGTGAATGAAAAAGTAGATGGAGTGAAATTGGTCATAGGGGACTGTTTCAGCCCTAGGTCATGGTTATGGGTGGATTCATTATGGTTCATGGTTACGGGTGGATTCATTGTAATACTCTGTGTACATTCATGTATGTTTGCAATTATCTATAATTTCAAATTAAAATAGAAAAGAGGCATGGGGACGGTGGCTCATGCCTGTAATCCTGGCACTTTGGGAGGCCAAGGCAGACAGATCACTTGAAGCCAGGAGTTCAAGACCAGGCTGGGTCAACATGCTGAAAACCCATCTCTACTGAAAATACAGAAATTAGCCAGGTGTGGTAGCTTGCACCTGTAATCCCAGCTACTCAGGAGGCTGAGACAAGAGAATTGCTTGAACCTGGGAGGCAGAAGTTGCAGTGAGCCAAGATCACCCCACTGCACTACAGTTTGGGCAACAGAGTGACATTTGGTCTCAAAATAAAAAAAAAAGAAAGAAAGAAAGAAAGAAAGAAAGAAAGAAAGAAAGAAAGAAAGAAAGAAAGAAAGAAAGAAAGAAAGAAAAGAGATTCTATTTTATGAGCTGTAAGTCCATTTAAAACAACCTGGCCACCCCACTAAAGAGTCTTTTTTAAACAAATGAAATAAGTTTATTATTGAAAGAAAAATACACATACATATATCGCATTATGAGAAACCCAGGAGATATCCAAAAGCATGTGATAGTCAGACTGAGTGCTTGACAGTCAGACTGAAAGGTAAGATAAAAGGTTTTGAGAAAGTGGACAAATGTCCACTAGGAACTGATATGACAGTGCTGAAACCAGTGTCACCTGATACTGCAGCTATCCACGTTTCCAGAAGTGAGTGGTGATACTCCAAACCCAATTATCCTGCCTTCTGTTCTGCTGGCTGACCATTGGATTGATGGTAGAGCAAAGGTAACAAAATTAAACAAAACTGGGATTTCATGTAAAACGAATTTCTCTCTGCCTTTGTGATAAGGTATATCATCATCATTATAAAATATTTTAACTAAGTGAGGCATTTTATATTACCTGTAAAATACATTTTAAAGTGCTAACCTTGAGAAGAATAACCCTAATTAATTACAGTTTCCAAAAATTAATTCATTTTTAAAATTTTTATTCAGTTGTAATTCTTCCTAGCTGGTTTCCACTAATCATTCATGTTCAATAAGAATAAAATACGCAGAAATGGACCTAATTCTGCAACCTGAATATAGCAGCACTAATTACAAAAGCAAACTGTGTAAAATGTCAAAAATAATTTGACATATATTTTCCCTGTGACAACTTAAGAAATCAATAGGTTCAACTCAAATGTATCACTTAAAGGTCTGTATATATACCCTTATCTATGCATACATCTCTCGAGATCTGCTAGGAAATAAGCTCTTTGTAACTTAAGGGTTTTTAAACAATCCCCCAAATAATAAATATTTAAAAAATACATATACAGACTCACAGCTGAATTCTACCAGGCAGTCAAAGAAGAATTGGTACCAATCCTATTGACACTATTCCACAAGACAGAGAAAGAGGGAATCCTCCTAAATCATTCTATGAAGCCTGTATCACCCTAATATCAAAACCAGGAAAGGACATAACCAAAAAAAAAGAACTACAGACCAATACTCCTGATAAACACATAGGAAAAAATTCTTTTTTTTTTTTTTTTTTTTTTGTTTGAGACAGAGTCTCGCTCTGTTGCCCAGGCTGGAGTGTGCAGTGGCCGGATCTCGGCTTACTGCAAGCTCCGCCTCCCAGGTTCCCGCCTTTCTCCTGCCTCAGCCTCCCGAGTAGCTGGGATTACAGGCACCCACCACCTCACCCAGCCAGTTTTTTGTATTTTTTAGTAGAGACAGGGTTTCACCGTGTTAGCCAGGATGGTCTCGATCTCCTGACCTCGTGATCTGCCCATCTCGGCCTCCCAAAGTGCTGGGATTACAGGCTTGAGCCACTGCGCCCAGCCGGAAAAAATTCTTAACAAAATAACTAGCTAACTGAATCCAACAACATATCAAAAAGATAAGCCACCATGATCAAGTGGGCTTCATACCAGGGATGCAGAGATGGTTTCACATACGCAAGTCAATACATGTGATACACCACATAAACAGAATTAAAAATAAAAATCACATGATCATCTCAATAGACTCAGAAAAAGCAATTGATAAAATCCAGCATCACTTTAAGATTAAAACTCTCGGCTGGGTGTGGTGACTCATGCCTGTAATCCCAACATTTTGAGAGGCCAAGGTTGGCGGATCACGTGAGGTCAGGAGTTTGAGACCAGCCTGGCCAACATGATGAAAGCCTGTCTCTACTAAGGATACAAAAAAATTAACTGGGTGTGGTGGTGTGTGCCTGTAATCCCAGCTACCTGGGAGGCTGAGACAGGAGAATTGCTTCAACCTGAGAGGCAGAGATTGCAGTGAGCCAAGATTGCATCACTGCATTCCAGTCTAGGCTACAGAGCAAGACTCTGTCTCAAAAATAAATAAATAATAAAACTCTTAGCAAAATTGGCATACAAGGGACATAACTCAATATAATAAAATCCATCTATGACAAACCCACAGCCAACATAATACTCAATGGGGAAAGGTTGAAAGCATTCCCTCTGAGAACTGGAACGAGACAAGAATGCCCACTCTCACCACTTCTCTTTGACATAGTACTAGAAATCCTAGCCAGAGCAATCAGACAAGAGAAAGAAATAAAGGGCATCCAAGCAGTAAAGAGGAAGTCAAAGTCAAACCATTGCTGTTTGCTGATGATATGATTATATACCTAGGAAACCCTAAGACTCCTCCAATAAGCTTCTTGAACTGATAAAAGAATTCAGCAAACTTTCCAGATACAAAATTAATGCACACAAATCAGTAGCTTTCCTATACATCAACAGCAACCAAGTTGAGAATCAAATCAAGAACTCAACTCTCATTACAGTAGCTGGAAAAAAACAAAACAAAACAAAAACAAAACAAACAAAGAAAACTTAGGAACATAACTGACCAAGGAAGTGAAACACTTCTATAAGGAAAGCTATAAAACATTTCTGAAAGAAATCATATAGGACACAAACAAATGGAAACACATCCCACGCTCATGGATGGGTAGCATCAATATTGTGAAAATGACCACACTGCCAAACGCAATCTAGAAATTCAATGCAATTCCCATCAAAATGCCACCATCGTTCTTCACAGAATTTTTTTTTAAATCCTAAAAATTATATGGAATCAAAAAAGAGCCCGCATAGCCAAAGCAAAACTAAGCAAGAAGAACAAATCTAGAGGCATCACATTATCTGTTTTCAAACTGTACTATAAGGCCATAGTCAACAAAACAGCATGGACTGGTATAAAAATAGGTACATAGACTAGTGGAAGAGAATAGAGAACCCAGAAATAAACCCAAATACAGCCAACTGATCTTCGACAAAGTGAACAAAAACATAAAGTAGGGAAAGGACACCCTTTTCAACAAATGGTGCTGGGATAATTGGCTAGCCACATGTAGAAGAATGCAACTGGATTCTCATCCTTATACAAAAATCAACTCAAGATGGATCAAGGACTTAAATCTAAGACCTGAAACTATAAAAATTCCAGGAGATAACATCGAAAAAACCCTTCTAGACATTGGCTTAGACAAGGATTTCATGACCAAGTACCCAAAAGCAAATGCAATAAAAACAAAGATAAATAGCTGGGACTTAATTAAACTAAAGGGCTTTTGCATAGCAAAAGGAACAGTCAGCAGAGTAAACAACCCACAGAGTGGGAGAAAATCTTCACAATCTATACATCTGACAAAGGACTAATATCCAGAATGTATAAGGAACTTAACAAATTAGCAAGAAAAAAAGAAACAATTCCATGAAAAACTGGGCTAAGGACATGAATAGGGACAATTCTCAAAAAAAGATATACAGATGGCCAACAAACATATGAAAAAATGCTCAACATCACTAATCATTATGAACATGCAAATCAAAACCACGATACAATATGAACTTACTCCTACAAGAATGGACATAAAAAGAAAAAATAATAGATGTTGGTGTGGCTATGGGGAACAGGGAACACTTCTACACTGCTGGTGGGAATGTAACTAATGTAGTCACTATGAAAAGCAGTGTGGAGATTCCTTTAAGAACTAAAAGTAGAACTACCATTTGATCCAGCAGTCTCACTACTGGGTATCTACCCAGAGGAAAAGAAGTCATTATATGAAAAAGATACTTGCACACACATGTTTATAGCAGCACAATTCACAATTGCAAAATTGTGGAACCAACCCAAATGCTCATCAATCAATGAATGGATAAAGAAACAGTGATATATATATATATACACACACACACACACATAAACATATACATACACACACACACACACACATATATATATATATATATGATAGAATACTACTCAGTCATAAAAAGGAATGAATTAATGGCATTCACAGCCACCTGGATGAGATTGGAGACTATTATTCTAAGTGAAGTAACTCAGGAATGGAAAATCAAACATCGTATGTTCTCACTAAAATGTGGGAGCTAAGCTATGAGGATGCAAAGGTATAAGAATGACACAGTGAACTTTGGGGACTCAGGAGAAAGGGTGGGAAGGGGGTGAGGGATAAAAGACTACAAATTGAGTACAGTGTATACTGCTCAGGTGATGATAGGTGCACCACAATCTTACAAATCACCACTAAAGAACTTATTCTTGTAACTAAATACCACCTGTTCCCCAATAACTTATGGAAATTAATAAAATAAAATAAAATCCACATCACATCTGCATACACAAAGAGCCAAACAAACAAACAAAAAGAATAAAATAATTTATTAGTTGGGAACAATCAACTCCTTTGCAAAGATTAGCTAGGAATTTTCTTATAGAAGCACTTGGGGACAAACTCTGCTTTAAAGGTTTTTCTTGATTAGATGTAAACAAACACAGAAAATAAGGGGAAAGAAGAGTCAATCCACACAAACACAACTGAAGAGATAAATTGTTATTGGGGTGGTAGAGACAAGGAAAGCTTCAAAAAATTTTCTCTAGAGTGAAAACTATAAATTCAAGCTAAACAGATTTTTCTTACGAAACATGATAAAGGACTAGCTTTAGAAGACAAAAGATTGTGTTAGACATTATTTGTTATACAGTTGTGGGGCTGAAAGTGTCATATATTAAAGGAAGTGATGAAAGGAATCTAGAAAAGAGTGCCAACCATTTGTTGAGGGTACTCAAGAACTGATTTATCACCATGGGAAATCTGGGAGAGGGGTGGCATGGTGCTAATATGTGGAGCTAGGAAGTTACATCTCCCAGAGTGCTCAGGACCCATCCAGGATGCTGTTCTGCAGAATCGTCTGATTCCTCACCAAGAAGTTGAAAGTGGGGACTAACGCAGGCCAGAGGAACTATCTTGACATCCACTGCCCAGATATCATTTCTAAGATTGCTACTGTCATGTCAGTTCCTATCAAGGCCTTTATCTTTCAGTCTTTCTGTAAAGCATTTGTTCAAAGGAGATTCTTTAGTGGGGTGGCCAGGTTGTTTCAAATGGGCTTATATTTCAGAAACTAGAATATCTTCTTCATTTTCCTTGGAAGCTATGGAGAATTGCAAACATACATGAAAGTAGACAGAATATTATAATGAATCCACATATACTCATGACCCAGGACCAAAACAATCTACCTATGACCAATTCCATTTCATCTGCTTCTTCCTCCAAACCCTTTTTGGATTAATTTGAATGAGAGTAGACATGATATAATTTAAACATTGATAATCTCAGTATGTAACTCTGAGACATAAAAATAGTTTAGCATAACCATATATATACCCCATTATCATACTTAAAATTAATAATTTCTAAAACTAGTTTCTGAAAGGAATGTAGAGATCACCAATTCTGAAAGTTGGTACAACTTAAATTGACTTCAGGCTAAAAGAGCAATTACTTTCTTTTAGCAAACCGTTTTACATAAGATTGAAATGAGAAGTAACTAAAAGCTAGAAACTCCATAAATGGTGCCAAAGTGATCTGTGATGAGATTTTTGTGAAATTAGAGACAACAATCTAAATTTCATTGATGTATATATTTTTAATCAGATAGTAACTTTTAGTTTTTACCTTTCCTTAGTTTTTCAGTAACTATGTCTTGAAAAATACCTTCTGAGTCTCTAGGACCTAAGAATGGAATAGGTGAGTCCACACTTACTAAACATAGAAAAATTGAGTTCCTCCTAGAGAATGAGTGTGGTGCTCCAGTTTGGTGACTAAAAGGGATCCCCTTGGAAAGTATTTCAGAGAAGAAGGGATACAAATGAAGCCCTCTAGTGCCTTTCTAATAAGGCTGTTTTCCTCACTAAGTGATGCTTACAGTAAATAAAGACATCTTGGTTCCCAGGCCCATCATCCTCTGTGCAATTCATCCTGAGATGGAGGCCATTCTATTTTCAACATGAGACATAAAAGAGACGAGGATCTAGATTTAGAGAACAAAATATACTCATATACAAGGACCTCTCCCCTTAAGGACAGGAGCAAAGTATGCATATTACCTTCCCATCTCAAGTTTAAGTCATTTGGAGATAGGAAACATACAAACACATACACATGCATCAATTGCATATGTAGTTGTATGTCTCTATATGTGTATACATATCAAGATATTATAGCATTATGGACGGCTATTATTATGCAGTCATACAATTTTTCTACTAATGAAATATTATGATATGGCCATTATTATCCCCCATTTGTAGGTGAAGGTATCAATCAATTCCTGCTACCTGCCCTCAGATGGAATCTGAAAACTCTCTTTTAGATATTCTTGCCCTTTAGATCTTCCATACAATATGGTAACTGTTCATTGAACCCTTGGTTAAAAATGTTGGCATCCTGTTTGTCTTTTCAGAAGGCTCTTCTGAATACAGCCCTGCCTTCTCATTCATGGATTTGGTAAACCGCCCTTTAAATCAGCTGTCCTATTCTGACCAGTCTTTACTCAACCTTTGGAATTACACCTTATTTGGAAAACATTTTTAGCTTTCACCACAAAAAAAAAAAAAAAAGGAAAAAAATGTGATAGTCAAGCTCAGCATTTCAGTGGGGAAAGACAGACTCAGGGAGTGTGAACAGAAAACAATTCACATTGAGTTTCTCGTTTTCTCTATTGGGAGACTGTACTAAACAATGATGTTTAGAGGGTAATAGTATCTGAAGCCAAGGTTTGGATGGGGGTAATTTAAATTACAAACAGAAGCTATTAGAATAAAAAGAACTATTGGCTAAATTACCAGCTGAAAGCACTCTTTATGGAAAACATACACAAAGTTCCTCACACAATATCGATGGACACAGAATGAACCACCACTCAGCAGGCACCAAATCCATTTCACTAATCCCCTTGGTCAGAAGAAAAGACACTAACCCAGAATGGGGCCAATCAGCACAGCCAAGGTGTGCTATGCAAACTGCACACACTGGCAAATCCATACATCTATTGTAATTGAGGTAGGCTCTTTATTTAGAGAACAAAGAACATTTTGAAATGTTCTGTTCTCTATTAAAGAACTACAGAGATTATAAGCCTAATAATCTTTCATTCATTAATTTTTTTTTGAGACAGAATCTCGCTCTGTCACTCAGGCTGGAGTGCAGTGGCATGATCTCAACTCACTGCAACCTCCACCTCCCAGGTTCAAGCGATCCTCCTGCCTCTGCCTCCTGAGTAGCTGGGACTACAGGTACATACCACCACGCTTGGCTAATTTTTTTTATTTTTAGTGGAGATAGGGTTTCACCATGTTGGCCAGGCTGGTCTTGAACTCCTGACCTCAGGTAATTTGCCTACCTTAGCCTCCCAAAGTGCTGGGATTACAGGCGTGAGCCACCATGCCCAGCCCCATTAATCTATTTTTAAGGAAAAATATTTAAATTTTAAAGTTGGTGATAAAAATAATAATAAATACTAGTTACCAAGTTAATGTCCAGCATGATGTAGGTTTTATACCACTTACTTACACATTATTTAATTTAATTATAAGGGAATGCAGTGATATGTCCAGGTTCCCACCAGTGTGCTGGTAATGCCAGGCACAGGCTCAGATGGTCTAATAACGAAGCCTTCCTTCAAAATCAGTTATGTAGAAGAAAGGAGCCAAGACTCAGGTTGATGCTTTTTTCTTATATCTAATGCCTAGGATAATTTAGAGATCTAACTTCTGAAAGTTAATTCATGTTTTTCTGACAATCCAACTATTTTTAAAAGCATAATAATCATATCAAATAACTATGAGGCCAAGTAGTAAAACATCCAAAGAGAAAAGCCAATTATTTCAATGTTTACTGATTTATCCATTTATTCAAAAATGGACCCAACATTATAAAGCACTGGGCTGTGTGAGCAGGTTTTTTTCTAAGTGATAACACAGACTTTCTGTTTTTTTTTTTTTTTTTCCCACACGAAAATAAGATATATTCACTGCAAAATCAATTCTGGTTCTCTTTACCTGAAGTGAATTATGGATATTGTGATAATATGGATAATATTCAAATTTCTAAGTGGGCCTCAATACCGAGGACAACAGAAAGACTCAATTTTGTATAGAGGGGAAATGGACAATTAGTTCATTAACTCTTTATTAGATTGCTAATAGAAGGTTAATTGGTAATTCAATAGTTTTCACCGTAACCATGGTACTCTGTTGGCTTGGAATACAGGAAGAACATAATCATTAGCATAGAGGAACTCACAGATAAGTCAATTCTAAAAGTTAGTAGTCAAAACTAAAAAAAGAAAAAACTATAGCCATTCTGTTTTGAGAGCTTCTAGCCAACAAATATAACCCTGAACAGAATATAATGCCTACCCGCTGCCTGGAGCATGAAGTGGAGGCCCAAACAGAAATGCTGTAGAACTGAAGTTACCCCCATAGCATAGTCATAAACAAAGCAAATAGTAGAGCATTATTTTGAGTTGCGGTGCTTTAATACCTACATTCTCTTTATTCTTTAAAAAGAGACTTGATTCTAGGGAAGACTGTTTATTTTATGAAAAGTTAAAACATCATGGCTTCAGACTAGAATGATTTTATATTTCTAGACATTCTATGGGTTAGTTCTATAAGAATTGTGTCCTATACAGGGCATAATGGCTTACACCTGTAACACAGCTACTTGGGAGTTTGAGGTGGGAGAACTGCTTGAGGCCAGGAGTTTGAGACCAGCCTGGGCAACATAGTGAGGACTCATCACTACAAAATTAAAAAAAAAAAATTGCCAAGCATGGTTGTGCATGCCCATGGTCCCAGCTACTTGGGAGGCTGGAGTGGGAGGATCTCCTGAGCCCAGGAGTTCAAAACTGCATTGGGCCTTGATGATGCCTCTGCACTCCATCCTGGGCAACAGAGACAGAGTGAGACCCTGTCTTTAAAAAAAGAAAAAAAAAAAGTGTTCTCATTTCACTTTTTTTTTTTTTTTTTTTTTTTGAGACAGAGTTTTGCTCTTGTTGCCCAGGCTGGAGTGCAATGGTGCAATCTTGGCTCACCACAACCTCTACCTCCCAGGGTCAAGCGATTCTACTGCCTCAGCCTCCCAAGTAGCTGGGATTACAGGCATGTGCCACCATGCCAGGCTAGTTTTGTATTTTTAGTAGAGACAGAGTTTCTCCATTATTGGTCAGGTTGTCTCGAACTCCCAACCTCAGGTGATCCATCTACCTCAGCCTCCCAAAGTGCTGGGATTATGGGCATGAGCCATGGCACCCGGCCCTCACTTCACTTTCTTTAGGCAATTTAAGCTATAATACGATTCTAGTGGAAGCCCAGTGAGAATCATTAGATAGCTCAGCTCTAATGTAAATATCTATAAACAGGACACTGAACAAAAACTTGAAATATAAATGAAAATTGCATGATTCTTTTTCATTCATTACATTAGACTCTAAGACCTTTGAGAAAAAAGGAAGAAAAAATATCTTAAAAAAGATAGATTTTTAACAAGGTCAGCCATACTGTTCTTGGCCATGTAATGAATTAATGAATCCATTCCTTCATTCATTCATGTGCTATCACAAGTCCTGATCATCTGAGGTTGGCCAGCAATTTGAGTTAGGCAACATGGATATAATGGTTAACACAATACAGTTCCTATCCTCAAGGAATTTAAAGTGCAGTGGAAAAAGACACAATACCAATCATATGATTATAATTTAGTCATACACATGCCAATCAAGGGCATTTTTGAGTAGGCAAGTGATGGTATAGGAACCAGATAACACCAATTTTAATTCACACAATTGCATTTAGGGCTAAGCTGTTAGGAGTGTCACAACTCTTTTAGAATTTATCTAGCATAATAATACATAAATTTTAGGATTTATTTATTGTAGATAAATCTAGAATTTATTTGTGGTAGATAAATCTAGAATTTGTCCAGCAATTTTAACTGAACCCCCTGCCCTGCCACGGGGGGAAAAAAGATGTTGCTGGGGGTAGAAGTGGTCACCTTTTCTCATAACTATGTTCAGGGGGAAAGTACCTCTGTAATTTAGTCAATAAAAATAGAGAAGAGTGGAAGAAAATGAAGGATGAGAAGAAAAAAAGGAAGGTCTAAAGCATGACTGAAAGGTTTGCAAGACAAACAAACAAAAAAAGGATATGTAAAGGGGAACGTAATATAATGGAATACAGAATCTCGATATTTCTTTCACTTCATCACCAAGGACTGGTGGACCATGGTGACTCTTGGCACAGTGTGGAGACACCTGAATATACCTGAGCCTTATCCAATGGGATGTTTTCTTACTATGGAGAAAATGATGACTGTGGAGGAGTGTGTGTGTATGTGTGTTTGTGAGATAAAAGAACTGTTGTTTGTGAGATAAAAGAACTGTACAGCTAAGAGATGTAACACTCTGGAACCTAGATAAGTTTGATGAAAGAAGTTTACGTCATGGGGATACTTTTATCTGGCAGATTTGCAGCCTTCTTTTCTGAGGACTAAGGGGCAGACAGTTTCACCAGCATCATTACTTTCAAAGGTTTTTAACTGCATATAATTTTGGTCTGAACCACATTGCTGGTGAGGATGGAAAAAAATGCATACCTTCCAGAGATGTTAAAGGAGTGGTATTAGTTATGTATTGTTGCATAACAAATTACCCTAACACTTAGCTGCTTAAATCAACAAACATTTCATATGTCACGTGGTTCTGTTGGCCAGGAATCTGGAAGCAACTTAGCTGAGTGGTCTGGTTTAGGGTCTCTCAAAAGGTTGCAGTCGTGATGTTGACCAGAAATGCAGTCAATCAGAAGGCTTTAATAGGGCTGGAGGATGTGTTTCCACGGTGGCTCATATATATATCATGCTGATTGTTGGCAGGAGGCTTCAGTTCCTCACCACCTAGACCCCTCTATAAGGGTATTTGAGCATTTCTATTAGAGTAAGTTGGCTTTCTCCAGAGCAAGTAATCCAAGGGAGCAAAGGGAAACCAGCCATGGAAGTCACAAGCCATCATGTCTGCAATATCCTCTGGGTTACTACCCTCTTTAATGTCAGAAGAGACTATACAGTGGTGTGAATACCAAGAGGCAAAATTCATTGGGGGGCCACCTTGGAGCCTGGCTACAATGGAAGAAAAGTGAAACATTTGTTTGTTGGTAGATTGGATATAAGAAAGAATGGGGAAATCAGGTACGAAACTCAGGAGCCTGGCTTTTGATAGTATTATTGCTTTTGTTTAGAAGTGCTTTGCATTTGCACTTTCCCGCTGTGTATTTCTGAACATGCATACATGACAACTATTATTTCTCTAGGGTAAGTCACTGGGGTGATTTGTTAGATCGCAATGAGGTTGTTAATTTGTTATCAGAAAGGTAAGGGAAAGTATCCTAGGGACTGTTACAAAACTATTTCAACAAATTAATGAAACTAGAATGTGCATATTTTTAAGGTATACCACAAGTATAGGAATTGAATATTGGTTAGTAGTTTTTAGCACTGGAGAACAAAGCTAATGGCTGTATAATATGAAAAATGCTGATAACCAAGGTTTCTTAAACGTGACATTATTAACATATTAGACTGCATAACTTTTTATTTTTGCTATCGGAGGACCTTCCTGTGTATTGTAGAATGTCTAACAGCATTCTTTGCCTCTATTCACAAGATGTCATTAGCACCACCTTTCCATTGTGACAGAAAAATATGACTCTAACATAGCCAAATGTTTTCTTGGAAGCAGGTGGAGATCAGGGTCTAGGTGGACAGTAAAATCACATTTGGTCAATAACTTAGGCTGTAAATTTTTTTTTTTAAATCTTTTGGTTAAGGCTTTGCAAAATTATGTTAATACAAAAATCTGGCTTTGGTGAAATCCTGTAATTAACCAAAAGTCAATGCCAGTCATAAAAATATAATTTTTCTCTAATTCAATTGAAAATACAGGGCAAGAAACTCATTCAGATAAAAATGAAAACAAAATTTTATGTCAGGCCAGCCTCCAAAAATTGAATGCCTGTGGCCTAAGCCTTCTAATAACTTGGGCTTTTTGAATTGGAAAAAAAAAAAAAAAAAACACTTTCTCACCTACTTTACTATTGAACCGAAGTAAACATGAAATTGTGTGATGGGACAGAAAGAGACTCCACATTTAAAGAGTGGTAGTAGTATTAAGGAGTAGTATTAAGAAAAATGTTTATAAGAAAAGTCAAGTATCTTTCATAAAAAGACAAGCCAAGTCATGCTATTGTTTCTATAATTATTTCATGGTTCTTCTAGGACAGACTGCAATGATTGTTGTGCTGGGCATTGTGGCTCATGTCTGCAATCCCAGAACTTTGGGAGAGAGGTGAGAGACTCTCTTGAGGCTGGCAGTTTGAGACCAGCCTGGGCAACACAGCGCAACCCTGTCTCTACTAAAAAATTTTAAAAAGTAGCTGGGCATGATGGCACTTGCCTGTAGTCCCAGTTACTGGGGAGGCTGAGGTGGGAGGATTGCTTCAGCCTAGGAATTTGAGGCTGTAGTGAGCTATGATTGTGCCAATGCACTACAGCACAAGCAACAGAGCAAGACCCTGTTTCTAAACAAACAAACAAACAAACAAAAACCCTGAAAAAAGAAATAATGAAATGCTTGTCGTTTTACCTGAAACACTGAAACATCAAAAACCAGTAAAAATATATCACTGCTCTTATTTGTGCAAGGCATAACAGAAACATTAGATCCTACTATAAGGCAGATTAGATAATAGCTAGTTTATTTCTTCCAGAATGTAGTATAGCACTAAGATTATGCTGTACAAAGTATAAAATGACTTTAAGAATGGCAGAGCAAGCAGTTTTATGCACCCTCTTTCCAGGAAAAGAAGCCTAACTAGTCAAAACTATTAGAAACAACAAACACCACCATATAAAGTCTGTGAAAATTAATTGATTATAGGGCAAAAGATAAAATATTTATTTAAGAAAATCTACCAAATCTTGTTAAGAGGAGCAAGTGTCTGTGGAATTTGAGTCAATTATCCCATCCTGACCCCAGCTCAGCCTAATGGAAGCCTTACCCAAGGTAGGTGCAGCCAAAAATCCAGGGTATCCTTTCCCCTTGGCTCCCAGTCTAGGACTATAAGTGCCCTGAGGGAGAACCAGGTCACCAGCATTTTTCATCCTTCCCTGCTGTGCCTTTGCAGAATCCCCTTTTTTCAAGGAACGATGCTGAAAAGTCTGGGGCTCTCTCTATTACTCAGTGCCCATTTATATGGCATAAACTCTACTCCAAGAGTGACTGATTGAGAATACTGAGACACATATCACCCCTATCACAGCTCACCTGCAGATTGAAGATTCTATATCAGAAGCAAGGTGAGAAGACCAGTGGCTACCAGTCCACTCAGTGCCCTACTCCTAAAGCTGGGGTGTCACTCTTGGAGAAAAAGATCACTTTTCCTTTCCATCACTATAGTACACTGGTGCAGAAGTTTTGCCTAGGGGGACAGGGAAGCCATAATAACAGCTCTGACACTCTCCCCAAGAAAAGTGATTGTTTTTGAAACAATACCTGGGAAGTTCAAACCAAAGGATACCCTTAAGAATAATGGAGAGATTGGTGGTAAGCAATTAAGAGGAGACGAATAGGTTTATGAGAGCAACAAGATAGGTTACAAATGAACTAGAAATTTATGAGGGAGAACCAGAAAAAGAGTCAGCTAAGAAGGTTCTCCTGGAGTTGGAGCAAACCTCAAAGACTGACCTAAGGACTACTCCTGCAAAAGGACTGCATTTCACTGGATCAGACACTGGAGCAATTTATGCTCTGAGGCATTGTTGAAGACATTTGGCAATTAATGGAGACTAATACCTGGGTATGATATCAACGAGAGCTGACAGCTTAATAGAGAAATCAGGCAAAGAGACAATCAAAAGTAGTTCTGCTAAACCTACTGTCACCCTAGAGAGATGTATTCATGCCCAGGATCGACCCTCTAAGGAGTGGCATCAGAAACTATACCTTTTTGCAGAAATAAACTTCACTAAAATGGTCCACCCAAGCCACTAAACAAATAAACAGGCAAATAACAACAAAAACAAGATTCTAAAAGTGCTATTCATTTCCAGAGTTTAGACAATGTGTTTTCTCAAATGTAAGGTTTTCAACAAAAATATTGCACATGGACAGAAATAGGAAAGTGAGTCTCATCAATGGGATGAGCAGATGACAGAAACTGCTAATGGTAAGTCTTGACTCATAACCAAAGAAACATAAACTAAAAACTAAAGGAAACCAGTATTAAAGAAGTAAAGAAAGGTATGATGACAATACCTTATTAAACAAAGAAAATCAATAAAGTTATAGAAATTCTAAGAAGAAACTAAATGGAATTTTTACAGTTTAAAAGTATAAAAACTGAAATGAATATATCACTACAGAGGCTCAAAGCTAGATTTGAGCTGGCAGAGAAGAGAATCAGTGAACTGGATAATATATAGACAGTAATTATGCAATCTGAAGAACAAAGAGAAAAAAAAAGAAAAATGAGCATTTTCTCAGAGAATTGTAAGGCACTATTCCCAAATTTGGCTGCACATTCATATCACCAGGGGAGTTTTGAAAAATCCCGAGGCCTAACTTGCACTCTACATTAATTAACAGGTCTAGCAATGGGAGCCTGACACCAGTATTTTTTTTTTTTTTTTGAGATGGAGTCTTGCTGTGTTGCCCAGGCTGGAGTGCAGTGGTGCAATCTTGGCTCGCTGCAACCTCTATCTCCCAGGTTCAAGCAATTCTCCCTGCCTCAGCCTCCCAAGTAGCTGACATTACAAGCACCCACCACCACTCTTGGCTAATTTTTGTATTTTAGTAGAGACTGGGTTTCACCATGTTGCCCAGGCTGGTCTCAAACTCTTGACCTCAGTTGATCCCCCCACCTTGGCCTCCCAAAGTGCTGAGATTACAGGCCTGAGCCACCGCACCTGGCCCAGACACCAGTATTTTTCTTTAATTCCCAAAGTGGTTCCAATGTGCAGCAAAGTTTGGGGATCACTAGCATATACCAAAGCTAAGATACAGAGTTAAGTGGCTTTGTTTAAATATGTCATAATGGATCTTTAAATAAAGCAAGGCTTTCTTTACACTTTCTCATGTTATTAAAAGCAGACTTTGGGGGTTGTTTAACCTTATAACAAAGATGCCAAATAGAAATTTTTATTCTACAGAGATTCTCTATAAATAGTAGATAATCTAGGTCCTTATTTTCTATTGTTCTTGCTCCACTATTAACATTTTTGTTTTTAATTTTAAGCAGGGTGCAGTGGCTCACACCTGTAATCCCAGCACTTTGGGAGGCCAAGGCAAGCAGATCACCTGAGGCCAGAAGTTCGAGACCAGCCTGGCCAACATAGTGAAACCCTGTCTCTACTAAAAATACAAAAATTAGCTGGGTATGGGGGCAGGCACCTGTAGTCTCAGCTACTCAGGGAGGTTGAGGCAGGAGACTCACTTGAACCCAGGGGGCAGAGGTTGCAGTGAGCTGAGATGGCACCATTGTACTCTAGCCTGGGCAACAGAGCAAGACTCTCTCTCAAAAAAAATTGTTTTTAATTTTAAAAATCACATCAGCCACCTTCTAATTATGAGTATTACAAATCTGCCTCATGTTTTTTTTTTTTTTTTAATCTCCTGAACCTGTTATTCTGAGAACTCATAAGTAAAATTCAGTCAAGATTTTTAAAAAATTCACGTAAGTTTAATGAGAGTACCAAATGTAAGGAGACAAGATAGAGATGGAGTGAAAAAAAAATGTTTGAAGGAATAATGATGAAAACCTTTGCAAGGTAGGCTGGCAAGGTGGCTGAATAGGAACAGCTCTGGTCTGCAGCCTCCAGTGAGATCAACACAGAAGGCGGGTGATTTCTGCATTTCCAACTGAGGTATCTGGCCCATCTCACTGGGACTGGTTAGACAGTGGGCGCAGCCCACGGAGGGCAAGCTGAATCAGGGTGGGGCACCGCCTCACCTGGGAAGCACAAGGGGTTGGGGAACTTCCTCCCCTAGCCAAGGGAAGTCGTGAGGGACTGTGCCATGAGGGATGGAGCTATCCCGCCCAGGTACTAAACTTTTCCCATGGTCTTTGCAATCTAAAGACCAGGAGATTCCCTCAGGTGTAGGCACCTGAAGGCACACCAAGGCCCTGAGTTTCAAGCACAAAACTAGGCAGCCCTTTGGGCAGACACCAAGCTAAGTGCAGGAGTTTTGTTTCTCATACCCCAGTGGCACCTGGAACACCAGTGAGACAGAACTGTTCACTCCCCTGGAAAGGGGGCTGAAGCCAGGGAGCCAAATGGTCTAGTTCAGTGGATCCCACCCCCACGGAGCCCAGCAAGCTAAAATTCACTGGCTTGAAATTTTGGCTGCCAGGACAGCAGTCTGAAGTCAACCTGGGACACCTGAGCTTGGTGGGGGAAGGGGCATCCCCCATTACTGAGGCTTGAGTAGATGGTTTTCCTCTCACAGTGTAAACAAAGCTGCTGGAGAGTTCCAACTGGGCGGAGCCCACCAAAGCTCCACAAAGCAGCTGTAGCCAGACTGCCTCTCTAGATTCCTCCTCTCTGGGCAGGGTATCTCTGAAAGAAGGGCAGCAGCCCCAGTCAGGGGCTTATAGATTAAACTCCCATCTCCCTGGGACAGAGCACCTGGGGGAAGGGGCGGCTGTGGGCGCAGCTTCAGCAGACTTAAATGTTCCTGCCTGCTGGCTCTGAAGAGAGTAGTGGATCTCCCAGCACAGCGCTCGAGCTCTGTTAAGGGACAGACTGCCTCCTCAAGTGGGTCCCTGACCCCTGAGCCTCCTGACTGGGAGACACCTCCTAGCAGGGGTTGACAGACACCTCATACAGGAGAGCTCCAGCTGGCATCCAGTAGGTGCCCCTCTGGGATGTAGCTTCCAGAGGAAGGAAGAGGCAGCAGTCTTTGCTGTTCTGCAGCCTCCGCTGGTGATACCCAGGCAAACAGGGTCTGGAGTGGACCTCCAGGAAACTCCAGCAGACCTACAGCAGAGGGGCTTGACTGTTAGAAAGAAAACTAACAGAAAGGAATAGCATCAACATCAACAAAAAGGATGTCCACACCAAAACGCCATCTGAAAGCCACCAACATCAAAGACCAAAGGTAGATAAATCCATGAAGATGAGGAAAAAGCAGCACAAAGGCTGAAAATTCCAAAAACCAGAATGCTGCTTCTCCTCCAAAGGATCATAACTCCTTACCAGCAAGGGAAGAAAACTGGACAGAGAATGCGTTTGATGAATTGACAGAAGTAGGCTTCAGAGAGTGGATAATAACAAACTCCTCCAAGCTAAAGGAGCATGTTATAACCCAATGCAAGAAGTTAAGAACCTTGAAAAAAGGTTAGAGGAATTGCTAACTAGAATAACCAGTTTAGAGATAAACATAAATGACCTGATGGAGCTGAAAAACATGGCACGAGAACTTTGTGAAGCATATAGAAGTATCAATAGCCTAATTGATCAAGCAGAAGAAAGAATATCAGAGATTGAAGATCAACTTAATGAAATAGATCATGAGGACAAGATTAGAGAAAAAATAATGAAAAGGAACGAACAAAGCCTCCAAGAAACATAGGACTATGTGAAAAGACCAAACCTATGTTTGAATTGGTATACCTGAAAGTGATGGGGAGAATGGAAACAAGTTGGAAAACACTCTTCAGGATATTATCCAGAAGAACTTCCCCAACCTAGCAAGACAGACCAACATTCAAATTCAGGAAGTACAGAGAACACTATAAAGATACTCCTCGAGAATAGCAACCCCCAAGACACCTAATCGTCAGAATCACCAAGGTTAAAATGAAGAGAAAATGTTTACAGCAGCCAGAGAGAAAGGCTGGGTTACCCGCAAAGGGAAGCCCATCAGACTAACAGTGTATCTCTCTGCAGAAACCCAACAACCTAGAAGATAGTGGGGCCAATATTCAACACTCTTAAATAATTTTCAACCCAGAATTTCATATTCAGCCAAACTAAACTTCATAAGTGAAAGAGAAATAAAATCCTTGACAGACAAGCAAATGCTGAGACATTTTGTCACCACCAGGCGTGCCTTACAAGAGCTCCTGAAGGAAGCACTAAATTTGGAAAGGAAAAACCAGTAGTAGCCACGGAAAAAACATACCAAATTGTAAAGAGCATCAACACTCTAAAGAAACTGCATCAACTAACAGGCAAAATAACCAGCTAGCATCATAATGACAAGATCAAATTCACATATAATAATATTAACCTTAAATGTAAATGGGCTAAATGCCCCAATTAAAAGACACAGATTGGCAAACTGGATAAAGGGTCAAGACCCATCGGTGTGCTGTATTCAAGAGACCCATCTCACATGCAAAGACACACATAGGCTCAAAATAAAGGGATGGAGGAATATTTACTAAGCAGAAGGAAAGCAAAAGAAAGCAGGAGCTGCAGTCCAAGCCTCCGATAAAACAGACTTTAAACCAACATAGACCAAAAGAGACAAAGAAGGGCATTACATAATGGTAAAGGGATCAATGCAACAAGAAGAGCTAACTATACTAAATATATATTCACCCAATACAGAAGCACCCAGATTCATAAAGCAAGTTTTTAGAGACCTACACAGAATAATGGGAGACTTTAACCCCATTGTCAATATTAGACAGATCAATGAGACAGAAAATTAACAAGGATATTCAGAAATGGAACCCAATTCTGGGCCAAGTGGACCTAATAGACATCTACAGAACTCTCCACCCCAGATCAACAGAATATACATTCTTCTCAGCACCATATCACACTTATTCTAAAATTGGCCACATAATTGGAAGTAAAACACTTCTCAGCAAATGTAAAAGAACAGAAATCATAACAGTCTCTCAGACCCCAGTGCAATCAAATTAGAACTCAGGATAAAGAAACTTACTCTAAACCACAAAACGACATGGAAACTAAACAACCTACTCCTAAATGATTACTGGGTAAATAACAAAATGAAGGCATAAATAAAGATGTTCTTTGAAACCAATGAGAACAAAGACACAACATACCAGAATCTCTGGGACACAGCTAAAGCAGTGTTTAGAGGGAAATTTATAACACTAAATGCCCACGGGACAAAGCAGGAAAGATCTAAAATTGACACCCTAACTTCCCAATAAAAAGAAGTAGAGAAGCAAGAGCAAACAAATTCAAAAGCTAGTGGAAGACAAGAAATAACTAAGATCAGAGCAGAACTGAAGGAAATAGAGACATGAAAACCCCTTCAAAAAATCAATGAATCCAGGAGCTGGATTTTTGAAAAGATTAACAAAATAGCTAGACTGCTAGCCAGACTAATAAAGAAGAAAAAGAGAAGAATCAAATAGAAACCATAGAAAATGGTAAAAGGGATATCACCACTGATCCCACAGAAATACAAACTACCATCAAAGAATACTATAAACACCTCTATGCAAATAAACTAGAAAATCTAGAACAAATGGATAAATTCTTGGACTCATACACTCTCTCAAGACTAAACTAGGAAGAAGTCAAATCCCTGAATAGAACAATAATAAGCTCTGAAATTGAGGCAGTAATTAATAGCCTATCAGCCAAAAAAAGCCCAGGACCGGACAGATTCGCAGCTGAATTCTACCAGAGGTACAAAGAGGAGCTGGTACCATTCCTTCTGAAACTATTCCAAACAATGGAAAAAGAGGCACTCCTCCCTAACTCATTTTATGAGGCCAGCATCATCCTGATACCAAAACCTGCCAGAGACATAACAAAAAAAGAGAATTTCAGGCCAATATACCTGATGAATATTGATGTGAAAATCTTCAGTAAAATACTGGCAAACCGAATCCAGCAGCACCTCAAAAAGCTGATCCACCACGTTCAAGTTGACTTCATCCCTGGCATGAAAGACTGGTTCAATATATGCAAATCAATAAATGTAATCCATCACATAAAAAGAATAAATGACCAAAACCATATGATTATCTCAATAGATACAGAAAAGGCCTTCAATAAAATTCAACACCTATTCATGCCAACAACTCTCAATAAAGTAGATATTGATGGAACATATCTCAAAATAATAAGAGCTATTTATCAAAAACCTACAGCCAATATTATATTGAATGGGCAAAAGCTGGAAGCATTCCCTTTGAAAACTGGCACAAAACAAGGATGCCCTCTCTCACCACTCCTGTTCAAAATAGTATTGGAGGTTCTGGCCAGGGCAATCAGGCAAGAGAAAGAAATAAAGGGTATTCAAATAGAAAGTGAGGAAGTCAAATCGTCTCTGTTTGCAGATGACACGATTGTATATTTAGAAAATTCCATCGTCTCAGCCCAAAATCTGCTGAAACTTTTAAGCAAAGTCTCAGGACACAAAATCAATGTGGAAAAATCATAAGCATTCCTATACACCAATAATAGACAAACAGAGAGCCACATCATGAGTGAACTCCCATTCACAAATGCTACAAAGAGAATAAAATGCCGAGGAATACAACTTACAAGGGATGTGAAGGACCTCTTCAAGGAAAATTACAAACCACTGCTCAAGGAAATAAGAGAGGACACAAACAAATGGAAAATCATTCTGTGCCCATGGATAGGAAGAATCAGTATCATGAAAATGGCCATACTGCCCCAAGTAATTTATATATTCAATGTTATCCCCATCAAGCTATCTTTGACTTTCTTCACAGAATCAGAAAAACTACTTTAAATTTCATATGGAACCAAAAAAGAACCCGCATTCCCAAGACAATCCTAAGCCGAAAGAACAAAGCTGGAGGCATCAAAGCTACCTGACTTCAAACTATACTAAAAGGCTACGGTTACCAAAACAGTATGGTACCTGTGCTAAAACAGATACATAGACCAATGGAACAAAACAGAGGCCTCAGAAATAACACCACACATCTACAACCATCTGATCTTTGACAAATCTGACCAAAACAAGCAACAGGGAAAGGATTCTCTATTTAATAAAGAGTGTTGGGAAAACTGGGTAACCATATGCATAAAACTGAAACTGGACCCCTTCCTTACACCATATACAAAAATGAACTCAAAATGGTTTAAAGACTTGAACGTATGACCTAAAACCATTGAAACCCTAGAAGAAAATGTAGGCAATACAAGTCAAGACATAGGCATGGGCAAAGACTTCATGACTGAAACACCAAAACAATTGCAAAAAAACCCAAAATAGACAAATGGTATCTAATCAAACTGAAGAGCTTCTGCAAAGTAAAAGAAACTATTATCAGCGTGAACAGGCAACCCACAGAATGGGAGAAAATTTTTGCAATCTATCCTTCTGACAAAGGGCTAATATCCAGAATCTACAAAGAACTCAAACAAATTTACAAGGAAAAAATAACCCTATCAAAAAGTGGGAGAAAGGTATGAACAGACACTTCTCAAAAGAAGACATTTATATGGCCAAAAAACAAATGAAAAAAGGCT
Source organism: Piliocolobus tephrosceles (assembly GCF_002776525.5). Classification (NCBI taxonomy): domain Eukaryota; kingdom Metazoa; phylum Chordata; class Mammalia; order Primates; family Cercopithecidae; genus Piliocolobus; species Piliocolobus tephrosceles. Next base: position 124,102,045 of record NC_045437.1, read on the forward strand.
CATCATCATTGGTCATTAGAGAAATGGAAATCAAAACCACAATGAGATATCATCTCATGGCAGTTAGAAAGATGATCATTAAAAAATCAGGAAACAACAGATGCTGGAGAGGATGTGAAGAAATAGGAATGCTTTTACACTGTTGGTGGGAGTATAAATTAGTTCAACCATTGTGGAAGACAGTGTGACGATTCCTCATGGATCTAGAACCAGAAATACCATTTGACTCAGCAATCCCACTACTGGGTATGTACCCCCAAAGGATTATATATCATTCTACTATAAAGACACATGCACACATATGTTTATTACAGCACAGTTCACAATAGCAAAGACTTGGAACCAACTCAAATGCCCATCAATGATAGACTGGATAAAGAAAATGTGGCACATATACACCATGGAATACTATGCAGCCATAAAAAAGGATGAGTTCATGTCCTTTGCAGGGACATGGATGAAGCTGGAAACCATCATTCTCAGCAAGCCAACACAGGAGCAGAAAACCAAACACCTCATGTTCTCACTCATAAGTGGGAGTTGAACAATGAGAACGCATGACACAGGGAGGAAAACATCACACACATGGGCCTGTTGGCGGGGGTGGGGGATGAGGGGAGGGAGAGCATTAGGACAAAGAGCTGATGTAGCTGATGGATTGATGGGTGCAGCAAACCACCATGGCAAGTGTATATCTATGTAACAAACCTGCATGCTCTGCACATGTATCTCAGAACTTAAAGTGTATATATATGTGTGTATATATATATAAAACTTGACAAATTTGATTTAAAAAACAATTATCCACATATCCACGAAGCCCCAAAATTTTGAAATAGGATAAGTTCAAAAAGATCTACACACAGACACATTAGAGTAAAAAGGTTATAAGCCAGAGACAAAGAGAAGATATTAAATCTACAAGAGAAAAGTGATTCATGTTCAAGAAAATTTTAATAAGATTAACAGTGGACTTCTCATCAGAGACAATGAAGTCCAAAGGTAGTTGGATGACACATTCACAGTGCTGAAAGAGAAACATTGTCAAACAAAAGTGTTAAAAGTATGGCAGGAGAAGTATCTTTCAAAAATGAAAGGGAAATAATAAAGACCCTCTCAGTTGAACAAGAAGTGGGAGAATTTGTTGATAGCAGGCCTGACTTATAAAAAATACTAAAATAATTTCTTTAGACTGAAAGCAAGTGAACCCAGGCAGTAATTCAAATCTACATGAAGGAATGAAGCAGGCTTGTAAAAGTAATTATGTACTTACAAAATGATAGTTTAAGTTCATTTGTTCTCCCTGATTTTCTCAACTAATTTATAATGCAATTATATAAAAATTATGTGTATAATTGTATTGTTAGATTTTAACATACAGATAGGTGATACTTTTGACAGCAGCAGAAGACAAGCAGGAGCAAAGCTATACTGAAGCAAGGAAGTGACACCAGATGAGAACTTTAATCCACCAAAATAAATTGTGGAAAGTAGATATTGTAAATGACAAAGTGAACATAACAAATTGTGTAAATATATAATTAATCTCTTTTATTCTCTCAGAATCTATGAGACATATATAGTTATAACAATGTACTATTGCTGTGTTAACAATATATAGATGCAATATGTATATAATAATAACAAAAAATGAAGAAGAAATAGAGTTATATGGGAGTAACATTTCCATATCTCACTAGAATTAGCTTAGTATAAATCTAACCTGCATTCTCATAAGTTAGGATGTAGCTAAGTAGATGCTGTCCTGTCCTCAAGAAAAATACTTGACATCACAGATAAAAATAAAAAAATGTTTGAAAGGAAAATAAGGAAAAAAATATATTATGCAAATAGGTATAACATGAATGCTGCAGTGGCTAGTGTACTATCAGTCAAAATAAACTTTAAAATTTAAAATGTTACAAGAGCTTGAGAAATTTTATAATGATAAATGCCTCAATTTATTGCATGATATAATTATAAACTTATACTTGCCTAAATACAGATGCAAACAGAGCCCCAGATTATATGAAGCAAAAAGTGAAAGAATTAAAGGGAATTCCCAAAATAGGGAATTCAGTAATGATAGTTGGGTACTTTCATACTTCAGTTTCAATTGTGGTGGGAACTGCTTGGCAGGAAATCAACAAGATAATGTAAAACTTGAGGAACATGATAAGCCAACTGGACTTAAAAGACACCTATGGAACATTCTATGCAACTGCAACAGAGTATTCTCTCAAGTCCAGGTGGAAAACTCTGGGATAGACCATCTGCTACATTATAAAACAAGTCCTCCATACATTTAAAATGATTTAAATTATGCACAATGTGTTTTCAACCACATGGAACAAAATTTGAAGTCAATAACAGGAGTCAAGTTACATGTATGTTGAAAGTAAATAACATACCCCAACATAAGCAATGAGTGAAAGGAGAAATAACAAAGAAAATTAGAAAATACTTCGATATGAATGCAAATGAAGACACAACATACAGAAACTCATGGGATGCAGGTAAAGCAGTGTTTACAGAGGAATGTATGGCCATAAACATCTATATTTTTTTAAAAAAAGAACAACCTCAAGGATACAATGTACTTTCTACTTTTATGACACGGGAAAAAGAAGAACATTGTAAATCTAAAGCAAATAGACAAAGGAAATAATGACAATTAGAGTGAGATTAATGAACTAGGAAATAGAAAAACAAACAAAAATCAACAAAACTGAAAGTAGGTTCTTTGAAAAGGTCAATAAAATTGAAAAAACTTTTAACTACACTGAACAAGAAGAAGAAAAATAATAGAGAGAAAAGACTCAAATTAATAAAATCAAGAATGGAATAGGGGTAGGGGGTTGGTTATCACTGCTGGGCTTCCAGAAATAAAAAGGATCATCAGGGAATAGCTCTATACCAACTAATTAGATAACTTAGAAAAACTGACACTTTCTTAGAAAGAGAAAAACTACTGAAACTGAACTGAAACGGGAATAGAAAATCTGAATAAATCTATAAAAACAAAGAGATCAAATTAGTAACTAAAAAATTCCCACAAAAAATAAAAGGGCCAAAATCCAGACAGCTTTGCTGGTAAGTTGTACCAAACATTTAAGAAGAATTAGAACCAATTCTTATGAACTCTTCCAAAAAATAGAAAAATAACACTCCCTGGCTTGTTCTATGAAGTCAGTGTTAATTTTCATGTCAAAACCTGAAAAAGAAAATCACAAGAAAAATAAAACTACAGATAAATATTGCTTATGAATATAGTCTGGAAACTCCTCCGCTAACACTACCAAACAAAATCTAACATATACAAATAATTATACAAGATGACCAAGTAGAATTGATTCCACAAACTCAAGTGTGGTCTGACTTTTAAATATCAGTTATTGTCATATGTCATATCAATAAAGTAACTCACAAAACCTACGTGATAGTCTCAATAAGTGCAGAAAAAGCATTTGGCGAAATCCAACATGCTTTCATGATAAAAACAACAACTAAAAATAGAATAGAAATTCCTCAACCTCATAAAAAGCATTTATTTAAAAACCCTTAGCTAACATCCTACTTAATAGTGAAAGACTTAATGCTTTGCTCTAAGGTTAAGAAAAAGACAAGGACATTCACTTGTACCACTTCTATGCACTGTTAGTTCTAGACAGGGCAATTAGGCAAAAAGAGAGAAATAAATGATATCCAGACTGGAATTGAAGAATTAAAATTATCTATGTTTACAAATGCTATGATCTTGAATATAGAAAATTCTAGGAAATCCTTTAAAAATTATTAGAAGTAATAAATAAGTTTGACAGTATACAGAATGAAAATATAAAAATCTATTTTATTTTTATACACTAGCAATGAAAATTTTCACCATGACTTTAACACAATAATTCAACTTATAATAGCATGAAAAATAATAAAATAACTACAACTAAATATAACAAAAAAAGTACAAAACAGTATGGGAAGAAATTAAAAAGAGATATAAATAAATTCAAATAAATCCCATGTTTGTGGATGGGAAAACATAATATTGTTAAGATGGTTATATTCCCCAAACTGATCTACAGATTCAACACAATCCGTGTGTCAAAATCCCAGCTGGCTGGCATCTTTTCCAGAAATTTTAAGGATGATCTTAACATTCTTATGGACACATAAGGAGTCCAGAAGAGCCTAAACAATATTGAAAAATAAGAAAATTGGAAGACTCACATTTCCCAACTTTAAAAGTTATTACAAAGCTACAGAAATCAGGACAAAGTGATGATGGAATCAGGACAAACATACAGATCAATGGAATAGAATTGAGAGTTCAGAAACAAACTGTTACATTTGCAGACAATTGCATTTCACCAAGAAAATCCAATAGGGATAGTGTTTTCAACAAATGGTCTTGTGACAACTGGATATCCCCATGCAAAAATTCATTAATACAGACTCTTTCCAGGGCCGGGCACGGTGGTTCATGCCTGTAATCCCAGCACTTTGGGAGGCCAAAGCGGGAATATCACGAAGTCAAGAGATCGAGACCATCCTGGCCAACATGGTGAAATCCGTCTCTACTGAAAATATAAAAACTAGCTGGGCGTGATGGCACATGCCTGTAATCCCAGCTACTCAGGAGGCTGAGGCAGGGGAATCACTTGTACCTGGAAGGTGGAGATTGCAGTGAGCCGAGATTGGGACACTGCACTCCAGCCTGGCGACAGAGCGAGACTGTCTCAGAAAAAAAAAAAAAAAAAACAAAAAACTAATTCGTCATGGCATAAGCAACTAGTTAATTCAAAATGGATCAAAGATCTGAATGTAAGTCCTAAAACTCTGTTAGAAGAAAATATAGGAATAAAGTTGCATTATCTTGGGCTAGGAAAAGCTTTCTTAAATATGACACCAAAACAAAAGTAACAAAAAAAAAAGGAGAGAAATTGCATGTAATTAAAATTAAAATCTGTGCTTCAAAGGATATGATTAAAAAAAATTGAAAACCACCTACAGAATGGGAAAAAGTATTTTAAAATCATATGTCTGATAAGAGACTTCATTATAGAATATATAAAGAACTCTTATACCTTAATAGTACAAAGACAGACAACTCAATTTGAAAATGTACAAAGAGTTTAAATAGACATTTATCCAAAAGAGCAAATAAAAATGACCAATAATCTCATACAAAGTTGTTCAACTAGGATGGCCATAATCAAAAAGACAGAATGAAGTGTTGGTGAAGATGTGGAGAAATTGATATCTTCATAGATTGCTGGTCAGAAAGTACACTTTTGAAAACAGTCTATTAGTTCCTCAAAAAGTTAAACATATGGTAATAAACAATATGACCCAGTAATTCTCCTCCTAGGATTGTATACTCAAGTGCACTGAAAATATATGTCCACATAAAAACTTGTACACAAATGTGCATAGTAGCCTTATGTATCATAGATAAAAGGTGAAAACAGGCCAATATCTATGAATTGATGAATGAATAAACAGAATGTGGTGTTGTGTTAGTCCATTTTCACACTGCTATAAAGAAATACCCGAGACTGGGTAATTTATAAAGAAAAGAGGTTTAATTGACTCATAGTTCAGCATGGCTGGGGAGGCCTCAGGAAACTTATAATCATGGCAGAAGGTGAAGCAGGCACCTTCTAGGCCTCTAGACCTGTGATGGGAGGGGCTCCCTTAAAGATCTCTGACATGCCCTGGAGAAGTTTTCCCATTGTGTTGGCCCTACTAACATTTGGCTTCTCATTACTTATGCAAATTTCTGCAGCCAGCTTGAATTTCTCCCCAGAAATCGGGTTGTTCTCTTCTACTTCATGGTCAGGCTGCAAATTTTCCAAATTTCTTTTTGAGACAGTCTCACTCTATGACCCAGGCTGGAGTGCAGTGGCATGATCTCAGCTCACTGCAACCTCTGCCTTCCGAGTTCGAGCAATTCTTGTGCCTCGGTCTCCTGAGTAGCTGGGAATACAGGTGAGCACCACCAAGCCCAACTAAAATTTTTTGTACGTTTAGTAGAGACAGGTTTCCCCATGCTAGCCAGGCTAGTCTCCAATTCCTGACTTCTAGTGATCTGCCTGCCTGGGTCTCCCAAATAAGGTGCTGGGATTACAGCCAATTTTCCAAATTGTTATGCTCTGCTTATCTTTTAAATGTAAGTTCCCATTTCAAGTCATCCCTTTATGAATGCTCGTAACTGTGCACTTTCAGGAAAACCCAGGTCACATCTAGAATGCTTTGCTGCTTGCTTAGAAATTTCTTCTGCCAGATACCCTAAACCATCTTCCGCAAGTTTAAAGTTTCAGATATCTCCAGGGCAGGGGCAAAATGCTGCCAATCTCTCAGCTAAAGCATAGCAAGAATGATCTTTACTCCAGTTCCCAATAAGTTCCTCATCTCCATCTGAGACCACCTCAGCCTGGATTTCACCATCTCTATCATTTTCAGCATTTTGGTCAAAATCACTCAACGCGTATCTAGGAAGTTTCAAACTTTCCCACATCTTCCTGTCTTCTTCTGAGCCATTCAGACTGTTTCAACCTCTGCCTGTTACCTAGTTCCAAAGTTGCTTCCACATTTTAAGGTATCTTTATAGCAGTACCCAATTCAGCTGGTACCAATTGTCTGTAATAGTCCATTTTCACACTGCTATAAAGAATACCTGAGGCTGGGCGCAGTGGCTCACATCTATAATCCCAGCATTTTGGGCGGCTGAGGCAGGTGGATCACTTGAGGGAGTTCAAGAGCAGCCTGGCCAACATGGTGAAACCCTGTCTCCACTAAAAATACAAAAATTAGCCAGGCGTCATAGTACATGCCTGTAATCCCAGCTACTCGGGAAGCTGAGGCAGGAGAATTGCTTGAACCCAGGAGGCGAAGGTTGCAGTGAGCCGAGTTAGTGCCACTGCACTACAGCCCGGGCAACCAGGGAGACTCTGTCTCAGGGGAAAAAAAAAAAAAAAAAAAACCTGAGTCTGAGTCTGGGTAATTTATAAAGGAAAGATGTTTCCACATCTTTCCACACAGTTCCACATGGCTGGGGAGGCCTCAGGAAGCAAGGCACATCTTACCTGGCAGCAGGAGACAGAGAGTGAGCAGGGGAAACTGCCACTTTTATACCATCAGATCTCATGAGAACTCTGTCACTTTCATGAGAAGAGTATGGGGGAAACTGCCCCCATGATCCAGTCACCCCCTACCTGGTCCCTTCTTCAACATGTGGGAATTATAGTTTGTGATGAGATTTGAATGGGAGACAAACCATATCAGGTATTTTTTCACAATAGAATATTATTTGGCAAAAAAAAGATTATAGTATCAATGCTACCACAGGGATGAATCTTGAAAATATTAGCTAAGTGAAAATAGCCAGTCACAAAAGACCACATATTATATTATTTCATTTACATAAAATGTTCATACTAGTCAAACCTATAGAGATAGAAAGTAGATTGGTGGTTGCTTAGAGCAGGGTGGAGGAGGACTGGGGAAAATGGGGAGTAACTGATAGTAGATACAGAGTTTCTTTTAAAGGTGATGTAATATTCTAAAATTGATTGTATTATAGTTATGGTTATACAACTTGATGAATACTATAAAAACCATCAAATTGTTTTTATACAATCTTTACATCAAAATTCATTCAACATATGGGTGAATTTATGGTATACGAACTACATTTTAATAAAGTTGATTTAAAAAATAAAGTTGAAACTACTTCACTAGAGTTATTCGCTTGCTATGTACATAATGTAAATTATCTTCAATGGTCAAATTGCACTAATGTCATCAGGTACAATACTTTTGAAAATTAAACTTTTAAATCAACAACCACAATCATGAAATCTGGTATTTCCTGAATGCTAACTTTGTGCTTGGTGCTATTGCAAGTTCCTTTTATCTTTCTTAATATTTTGCAACAATACTCTTGGGTAGATAATATCATTATCTCCATTCTTAAGATGAATAAAATGAGGCAAAGGGAGGTTAAGTAACTTGCCCAAGGTCACAAAGAAAAGCTTGAAAAAGTTAAATTTGGTTCACTATACATTTGCATCAAGCCATTTTTTCTATTAAGGAATTTAACTAGTGCTTCTGAGGGTGAAGAAATTCTAGTTATGTGTAGAAGGCATCTTCTTTTTCTTCCTCTTAATTAATACCAAATATGCTTTGGTTTCATAAGGATTTCTGACAGTTTAGGAAATGGACAGTGCATTATGGCTGAATCAGTTTTCTTTTACATCTTTTCCCATACTGTTAATTCCTGGAGTGCATGGCTACTATCATATATGACTCACTTCTCAACTCCCTGGAAGTAGCATTGTAAGAGTGAGTATTTGACAGAAGTATGAGGAATGAATTAAACCTGAAAATACCATGATGGGTAATTTTCTGTTACTAGTATTTGTTGGAAATCTCTATTTTCTCTATAATCATCGCGTTAAGCAGAACATTCCAATAAACCATAGGCCGTGGCAACATGGGGGCTTGTGTTTCTGAATATTCTTCAGGGCAGAATCTATATGCTGAAATTAATAATAACTCTGCTGTTGATGGAGAATGTTTGAGTTAAATCACTCTAATAAACATGACAAAATCTCTGACATAACAGAATTTCTAGAAGAGGTTTGAGTTTTAAGATTCTGAAATTTTAACATTTTCTAAAAGAAGCAATTTTTCTTTTTCTCAGAAATTAAATATTCATTTCAGAATTTCTAGAATAAACATTCTGATCACAGTTTTAGTCTCTGTGTGAGAAAGATGATCACTTATTGTATACAAAAGCTGAGTTTACATTCTTTTAAAAAATGTCAGAATATGATTTCTCAAGCTTGAAGTTTAAATACTATTATTTTTTCATGTAAAAATTTTGATTCAAATTGTAAATATAAACTGTCCTCTTTATGCCTTTTAGTCATTGTTTAAATACTTTAGGTCAAAACTGAGAATCTGTTAAACACAACTTAGTAGTGGTTGATATTGTTGCAAGGCAATTCTTTGTGGCATTTGTATATGCCTTGTGACAGGTTTTGACCCAGATTATCTTTTCAAGAATGTTTATACAGCAGAATAACTTTTTTAAAATTAAAATTAAAATTTTTTTGAGACCAAGTCTCACTCTGTGGCCCAGGCTGGAGTGAAGTGGCATGATCTCAGGTCACTGCAACCTCCACTTCTCAGGTTCGAGCAATTCTCCTGCCTTAGCCTCCCAAGCAGCTGGGATTACGGGCACCTGCCACTACGCCTGGCATTTTTTTTTTTTTTATTTTTTATTTTTTTTTAATTTTTAGTAGATACTGGGTTTCACCACGTTGACCAGACTGGTTTCGAGCTCCTGACTGCCTCAGCCTCCCAAAGTGATCTGCCTGCCTCAGCCTCCCAAAGTGCTATGATTACAGGCATGAGCCAATGCTCCAGGCCAGACTTTGGATAATAATTTCTCCCTCTGGGACAAAGGGCAGATTTTTTTTTTTTCCTGAACCATATAAGAAAGAAAATATCTGCCTTTGGGACAAAGACTGGGTGACTTTGCTAGCAATACCTTTAACAGATCGGGGGGTTCCTAAGGTCAATGTTTCTCAGAATGACACAGACCCGCTGGATCCTGGGCCCATCACTTTATCACCCCTGTGGGACTTGGGGGTTAAGAAGAAGTAATGCAGACATGAAGTTATGTTGCCTGCAATGTGGTGAGGAATAAAATCATGTGTCTTGACCCAGAAGTCTTATGTCTCTACCAGTATCTATGAAACTGTGGCAAGTTACCTTGTTAGTTTGAAAGTAGGGTAAAATCTCAGAACCTTCTCAGCTCTTGACAAATATAGGCTTCTAAACATAGACTCACACAATGTGGATACTTAACATAATATGCAAATATTGATAAAAATACATTGCCAAATCCACATACCTTACTCCTATGACAATGATCATAATAGACCAATGTAATCGAATATGCATTCTGGCGATGGTCACCATGTTACAAATTCATTTATAAATCAAGACAATTTTCTTTTTTTTATGAGACGGAGTCTCGCTCTCTTGCCCAGGCTGGAGTGTAGTGGCACCATCTCTGATCACTGCAAGCTCCGCCTCCTGGGTTCACGCCATTCTCCTGCCTCAGCCTCTTGAGTAGCTGGGACTACAGGCACCCGCCAGCACGCCCGGCTAATTTTTTGTATTTTTAGTAGAGATGGGGTTTCACTATGTTAGCCAGGATGGTCTCCATCTCCTGACCTCGTGATCGGCCCGCCTCGGCCTCCCAAAGTGCAAGGATGACAAGCGTGAGCCACTGCACCCGGCCAAATCATGACATTTTCTTACACACTTTCTATTTATTTAAAAAATGTTTAGTTTCATTATATTAAAAATTGCAATTTAAATATACTCTCCCAGATTTATCACAGAAAAACTAAGCAAAAAACAATTCAAAAACAACGTCAAGGTCGTAAATGCTTTACCAATGGTTTCTTGTCAGATTCGCTGGCCTCCTAAGATTTTCAAATTCAAAGCTTCTCTGTTGGCTGAAAACCAAGTACAACATACTTTTGTCATCAGCTTAAGCCCTAAGCCAATAAACATTGCAATCTTCATAAAATCACTCATTATGCCAGGGTGGTATCAGACAAACCTTTTAATAAGTAAATTTGATTGTGCTATATAGTACTAAGTAGTTGTGTATATGCATTTTTTCCTTTTGTCTATCTTTCTAGTTTAAATAGGATGAAGCAAAAAGGCAAGGACTATTTCTCCTTGTGCTCTGAACTACCAACAAATAGTGTCCACTATAATAAATGTTAATTGAATAAATGGACTTTATATGTAAAAACAAAACAAAACAACAACAACAACAAAAACTTCTGTGCCATGCCTTAGGTCTATTCAACTACTAAAATATGGCCATCTAATTAAAACATCATTGATTCAAGTTAAGTTTATCATCTGTGATTCTTGACGGTCCCTGTACTGCCAAATAAAATTTACCACAAAACAATCAATGTTTCTAAAAGACCAAACCTTCATTAGGTGACACCTCAATAATAACCATGGACAAGATCCTGCCTATAAGGACTTAAGAGTTGAAATTGACAGGAAGGCAGGCAAAACATAAACAAGTGAATTGCAAAAGCAAATGACTCCCACCATCTGCTTAGCTGTGTCTGCTCTCATGTGGCCAGGAGCCTTTTAGAAGACACGGAATCCTGCGGGTGCTCTCTATCATATGTTATCTCTCCTCCCATCTGTGATGCCTTCTCGTGTGCTCAGTGACATTTCTTTGGCTTTGCTCTTCCCTATTGAAATACACAAGGTAGCAAAAAGGGAAGGGTAGGGGTTTCATAAACCCACAAAAATGTTGAGCATGAGGATAGGATGTGATGCTCAGCAAGTTCCACCCTGTAGGGGGCCAAACAAGGAAAAAAAAAAAAAAACAAAGTACGATTTAAATACAGTAGGCCACATGAAAACTCATTTCTTCCATAAGTGTTTACTAAACACTTGATACGTGCCAGGTACTGTTGTAGACTCCGGAAATAAGTGGGAGAAAGGGACTAAGGGAGGAAAGTCCTCCTCTTTGACTTCAGGAAGTTCATAGCTTACAGGAGGTAGAAAAACAAATGTATAAAATAATTTGAATGATTGTATCTGCCGTGGAAGAGACAATCTCAAAACTTACATTTAAAATAGGGAGAGACATTTATCGTGGGCAAGTTTGTTAAGTAGGACTTCACATGGGTGGTAACATTTAAGCTAAGACCAGAGGGGTGAGAAGAAACCCAGTAAATAATTCGTTTGAGGTAAGAATAGGGAGACGTTTACTTGCATTAAGAACCAGGAGCAGGAGGATCTTGGTGTGTCCTAGGAGAAGAAAGAAAGCCTGTGTTCTTGGATGAATGAGCAAAGGAAATGAAGTGTGAGAGATCAGTAATGGAGAGGCGAGCACACGGCATGCCAAGTCTTGGGCTATGGTGAAGAGTTTTGATTTTATTCTGCCATTGGAGTTTTTTTTTTTTTTTTTTTTTTGAGACAAAGTCTCACTGTGTCACCCAGGCTGGAGTGCAGTGGCACGATCTGGGCTCTTTGCAACCTCTGCCTCCCGGGTTCAAGTGATTCTCCTGCCTCAGCCCCCCCAGCAGCTGGGACTATAGGTGCGTGCCACCACACCTGGCTAATTTTTGTGTTTTTAGTAGAGACTAGGTTTTACCATCTTGGCCAGGCTGGTCTTGAACTCCTGACCTTGTGATCCACCCACCTCAGCCTCCCAAAGTGCTGGGATTACAGGCGAGAGCCACCGTGGCCGGCTGCCATTGACAATTCCTAACAGGGTAATGTAATCAAATTTACTTTTAAGAAGATAGCTTTGACTGCTGTATCCAGAGTAGACTGCGAAGAAGGCAGGCAAGTAAATTATGGGAAAAAATAACATGTAGTTGGAGTGGGATTTTAAAGAGAAATTAAAATGGTGATTGAATTCAAATAAGGAAGTAAGAATGAAAGACAGAGGTGTTACCATAGTCACCTCTGCCAATGCCGTGGTGCCTATAGTGTAGCAGGGTGGTTACATTTGAATGGGGGATGTATTTTCTTTATGACAATATATTTATGATTCCCATGGGAAGTATTGGCTACTTGTTCTGTCTTCTAGGCATGAACTGAATTCCCCAGTTAGATTTTCATATTTATATTTCTTGACAAATATTTGCCCACTTCTAAACAGGAAACATTGAATACACCCAGAAGATCATGATAGTTGCTGGGATGACAGCTTCTGGGTCCTGATTATTTGCTATCGCTGTTTCTGATGCTATCGTCCTAAGGTTAAATATGTTGGAAGGATATTGCAGCTCTCACACAGCCACGCCGGAGTGCTACAGTCATTCCGCCTTTCGTTAAGATAACAAGTGTGGGCTCTTCTTGTTCAATGAGACCGACCACAGCATTACAAATGGCACCAGTTTAAATGCCTTGTACAACATTGCAGGGGGGAAAACTACAGATTTTTCAGTGCTTAGAAGAAGCACTGTGTATCGGCTCATTATTAAAAAGGAAGAGTATGTTTCACAAAATATGGCCTTGTGGGCTAAAGCCGTCTTTCTTTGTTCCTTGGAACAGCCGAGTGTGGCTTTACATCTCAGGCCAATTATCTTCCACCGTTTTTCAGAAACTGACAAAACCTATAAAATGAGCAATGATATGGAGATAGCACACCATTCTGCGGTTTACTTTGTACCCTGCATTTGCATCTGGATTTCGGTATTTCTCTTCCAAGGGCAAAAAAATAAATAAATAAAAAACATCTAACTATGGGAACAAAATGTATTCCAATATGAAAACAACATACAAAAACATACAAAACAAATAGCTGCTAATTCCAGCTGTCTCTCATCTCTTACTGGACAGTCCTCTTAAAGAAAGGGGACTCTTCATCAATACCCTCATTTTTCCCCCCTAAGATAACAGGATTAGCCGGGAACAAATCTGAACATTCTGCTACCCTTAAAGAGAGCCCTCTTTTCAACCTGGGTTTGAGGATGTAACCTTGGATTTTCACTGAGAGCTGTTGGAGCTTGACGTGCAAAACAAACCATCCGGGCAAGTGGAGTGATTTCATACAGCTTTGCTCTCACAGAAGAGCAAAGAGTCAGAGGTAGGTATTAATCGTGACTCTCTATCAACAACACACTGTGCTCCTTTCGGGTCGATTCTTAGTCTAGATCCCGGAAGCCCCAGGAAGCCCAGAGACACTGTCGCGCAGGCTCCTTTTGGCAGTACTCCCCATGGGAGAGACAATACAGAAATGGAGTTTAAAAATCAAAATAGGACTGAATAAAGGATATGAACATTTTCTGATTTTTTTTCACTTCCACAACACACATGAAATTCACTTAGAATATACTGTTAACAAAAAGAGAGATGATCAGAGGGATGTAGAAAAGAGACTGCTAAAAACTGATTTTCAGATATTCTGTAACGTTCTGCAAGAGAAAACATTGTGTCAAATGTGAATTAAATTTGAACAACAGCCTTTCAAATGCAAATCCTTCGGAAGGGATGTCATTGATATACAACCTCTAAAAACCTTTCAAAAGAAATAAAATGGATAAATGTGATAATTAAGATCTCTATATATAGGCAAATGATCAGATCACATTTGTTCTGAAATGTTTTTGTACCTGCAACATCCAGGGCACATATAAAAAGTAAGGATCGATTTTGAAATTTGCAGGTTGGAGGTGAAAATGGAATGATAGCTTGTCTGACAGAGGCGAGGATTTTCCTCTGGTATGCTAAGACCCATTATTATGCACCCATAATTGCCAAGGCCCCCCACTGACCTCTATTCACTCTTCCCCAAGCAATCTTGGTTTCAGCTCTCCCCGCAGCACCTCGCCTTTTCCCACTGAAAGGTGTTAGCTACTCTGCTATCTGCAGCAATATTCTGCTAAACAGTAGTATTTATGAGAAGCTGACTGAGCTCCTTAAGAATGCAAGGAGAAGCACTGGTTTGCATTGAGCTTTTTTGGAAACAGAGCAGGTTTCCTTGGAGAGTGACTTCAGGAGACACTCTACAAGCAAGTAAGCAGGTCAGGAGAAGGTAGAAAGAGAAGAGCCTGAAAATGTAGTTATGAGTGAATCCAAAAGCAAAGGGTGTGTGTGTGTGCCAGGCAGTGGAAAGAGGGAGGGGGAGGGGGGAGAAGGTGGATGTCAGAAACTAGAGTGGCTCCCCAGAGTTGTCACAAATCAAGGCAAGTGGGAAGGGGAGGTGTGCAGGGATTTGCATTCCTGGATCTGTCAATCTTTGGCCACAGCTGCCTTCGGAGAGAGGACTCCAGTGAGGTGGATCTCTGAGGTTAAGGGCTTGATCCAGTGAGAGATGTAGCTGTGAGACCTCTGCAAGTGCTTAGTCCCAGCAGGACTCACAGAGACATAGTTGGATGACTGCGGGGGGATGAGTGGGAGGGTCCAGGTGGAGGATGAGAGACAGCGTCCACTCCAGTCATACACATAATGGAATTTCAGTGCCCTCTCCCGCAAGGATTCCTCCTCATCAGTTTGACATATTATTTCTTCAGTTTATTGATAAATTATTCTCACGAAAGGGCCTTTACCTGAGAGGCTATACTCAGGTAAAGGCCTTTACGTGAGGCTATACTCTAAAATTTCACCTATGAATTGCCTGATCATATCCATTTCAACTCTAATGCTAAATTCAACTACAACTACAAGCTTATTATGAGTAAATAAGGAAGAAACCCAGAATATAGAGGGTAAGAGAAATCTCTGGTTGAGGAGCCCTAGGTAATCTCATCAGAAACAGGGAGCCAGGTAGCTAGAAGAGCAACCTATGAAGCCTCACATTGAGGGGATGCTAAGAAGAGAAGAAACTCTGGCTATTTAGATTTGTCCATGGACAGCTCTATACTTCACAGGAGAAGGAACAGAAATGTGGAAATGAAGGGATGAAAAAGAAGTAGGCTGCTAGGAAGATTTGGACTGACTCCTCTCTGGCTAATTTTTTGTCAGCATTACTCTTTCTAAGCTTTTATCCTAAAAGTGGAAAAGCCAGAAAACAAGGGAGACAAAGTATGTTTTGGGGGATGAATCACTAAGTGAAATCTTGGATGCTCTGAGGTTTTTTGTTTGTTTGTTTGTTTGTTTGTTTGTTTTGAGACAGAGTCTCATTCTGTCCCCCAGGCTGAAGTGCAATGGCGTGATCGGGGATCACTTCAATCTCAGCCTCCCAGGTTCAAGCGATTCTCCTGTCTCAGCCTCCCTAGTAGCTGGGACTACAGGCACGTGCCACCACGCCCAGTTCATTTTTGTACTTTTAGTAGAGATGGGATTTCACCATGTTGGCCAGAATGGTCTTGATCTCTTGACCTCGTGATCCACCTGCCTCGGCCTCCCAAAGTGCTGGGATTACAGGTGAGCCACCGCGCCTGGCCTCTCTGAGGTTTTTTGCTTTGTTTTTAATCTCAATCAACTATGACTCTGTGAGTCCTTCTAGTCTCTCACTGCCCAATCAGATCTATTTTAAATGCTATGTGCCACATTTATGACTTCATTTCTCCTCTCATTTTCCTTAGGCAAATAGTAGCTACGATCTGGGAAAGCAGCCTCACCTGGCCCTAAAGGCACACTTTTCTTTGTCAACTGGCTGGTCTTGCCTAAATTGCTGATTGTATTTTTCTGGCCAGATTTTTGAGTGAAGTGGCAAAACATGCCAAGGACCGTTGTGCTCTTGAGAGATTTCTTTCAGCTGGTTCTCTACATTCATGAGGTTCAGAGGGTTTAGAAAACCATCTGAACCCTTAGGATTTTATTTGAACCAAAACCCAAACTTTGAACCTTTTATGGTTTTGCACATCAGAAGTAAATGTGTCTCCTGCCTTGATATTATTCCCTCTGGTCCCCTCCTGACTCTTTGTCCCTTGAATAAAACTGAACAGTTAGTTGGAGATCAAAACTCGATCCAAGGGTCACCTCTGATTGATGACCTTCTTTCTACAACAACCACTTTAATTAAAGACCATGTCTATGAGAAACCACTTTTCCATGGGCCCTTGGATGTATTCTCAAGACAGATTTTGCTGTCACACAGCTGCTGCATCCCCTTGCTCTGAAGAGTAGCAAGTCCCAGCAGATCACAGATCTTAACCCCATGACAGGCCAACCTATTTATGCTGGTTACTAATAATGACTTATGTTTATAATGGCACTATTCAACCCAGAGGCTTGCTCGCAGCACTCCACTGACCACATGTATGCTCTTTATTTGGGCATGTGTCTATACACACCCACATATCACAACTGCACAAAGGTCTTGACTGCTGTGGCTTTAATCAGTCCTTTCTTCCTTTTGCTTAGCTTTGGGACCTGATCCCTGGGATTAGGGAAACCAGTGCACCCTCCTCTTTATCATTGGAAAAAACAGAGCTGAACAATTGGGAGTCCAGCTCCCTATTCACTTTGTTGCTTATTAGGGTCTGTGTACATTAACTGTGATGCTGCAAAGCAAGTTCAGAGAGACCTTGTGCAATACATATTTAATAGTGGGAACTCTCCTCCCATTTTATCTCTTCCCCTTCTCTCCTTCCATTTAATGAACCAATTATTCTGACAAGGAGGAGAATGCTCCCTTCCCAGTTCCCTCTCACTTTGAGCCTTTATTCCCTGCCTCTCTAAAGTGCTGCCTAATTTGGCATAAGACCCTATTGTAGGTTATTTTTACATTCACCATGAATTGTGTAAAATTGTTTCAGCACTTTGGAAATTTTCTTTTAAAGCAGGAGACATTATTTTATCCTCATGAGAATGACAGATGAGATGTAATGGTAGGAGAATGTCCATGCCTGCATACACTCAATTGCATTCATTTTATTTAACAACGTTACAGTTTGTTTTCTATAACAGATCAAACACAAAGAAAAAAATATAGACTAAATATTAATGGATTCCCACTTCTGTTTGTGTTGAAATGCTTAAAATGCAGCAAATCTATTTTTTTCATTGAAGCGTTTGTAACTATTCATTATTCATGATGAAGCATGATAGAATTTTATTAATTTGCACATTTACTTTATTTACAAGCACAAAAGTCTGCAGCAGAATTACTATAGATAGCCATATGTTTTGAGTATGAAAATGGAAGCAGATTTCAAAAGTACTGCTACTATTTATCTTAAGGCATTTGTTTGTTTTCCTCTAGTGGGCAGATATCTTAATTATTATTTGATCTTGGATGGTGTAATCTGAATTAGATGAAGCTCTTTGTTATATATAGTTTTAAAGTGTTTGGTTTATCTTATAAATAAACTAAACTGAGTGACACTGGTGTAATATATTTAATTAGAATACATAAAATTCTTTCAATTTTTAATCAATACTGAATGCCAGGCACTCTGATAGGTAGTAGCTTCTATAACACGAGCAAGAAACAGCCTCTGCCTTCAAGAAACTTCTGGACCCATGAAGAACAGACTTTCTGCAACCACACATGTCATGAGAAAAATATGAGGATACACCTGTTGTTTTTGCAGTCTCAACATTCCTCTTTTGGTAACAACACTCACATTTACTTTTAAAGATTCACTGGCCCCTCTAATGCCAGTCTATGTAGCCAGGAAGGAGGTGACATTACCTCCTTGTTCCAAGGGTCAGCATGTGTCCTGGAAAATTGAATCATTCCATTTTCCCGGCCTCAAGAATAGACAAATGTCACAATAACCAATCAAAGTATTTTCTGGGACTTTTTCTAGAGCCACTGAATTTGCTAGACTGATGCAACATACATCTGAAATTCTTGGTGCTCACCCACATTTGGAAATTAAGCCACCATGGAGAAAGCAGAGTTAAGAGATGGAGAGGATACTAATGATATCACCTGAACATTTGATCCTAGCCATAACTAAAGCTAGAAATTCTATGAACTTTTTAAGTTAGGGGAGCAAATGCATGCATGTTTGTATGTATACATGCATGTACACATGGTGTTCCTCCTGCTTCTTGTCTTAGGACTTCTCTGAACACAGAGTGGGGAACCTGTGGGAATCCACTCAGTCCTGCATGTATGTGTTTTGTTGAATGTAGTCTGAAGTGGTACACATAGATTGCAAACAAAAAATTCCAAGAATATGGGCCCAAGGAGGAGGCAGTAAAGTATTTCTGGGAGAGATTCTAAATGAGATGTGCATAAATAACCAAACGCATGAGTGGGGATGCTGATTTCATTTATGTCTCAGGACTGGAGTTAAAAAAAAAATCAGGGTGAATTTTATCATGAATTCATATTTAAACAAAAGATCATAGAAGGTTTTTGTTGGAAAACATATATGCAACGTTCCTGTTCTTTCACCTGCAACTTATTTGTTGAGTTCTTAGTCGCAGAATAATCTTATCTATAAGTAAGAGTTTGTATTCCTGCAAAAGGTAATTTGGTAGCCCTGGGCTCTTCAAACAACTTTCTGAATTTATTCTGTGGCTCCAGCAATCAGCACTGATAGCCTATCCAAGAAAGTAAGTAAAACTTTGCTCTGAAAAGTAATTGTGCCAATTGACTATATTTAAATGTCAAGATAATAAAATATGTTGTGAGTTAATGCTTCAGGGCAGCATATGGACTAAACGACATTTCATATCCCTTCTATTTCTATGATCCCATGAGTCTATTAGGCTGTCTTCCTTTCCCCATGACATTTCCGACAAATCTTTCCACACAACACAACCAGTTAGTGCCGAATTTAAGTAAGCAAGTCATGCTTCAAATTGGAGGGTACCTGTTAGTTTAAAGCTGTAGATTCTCTTCCTGTTGTGTTGTATCTGCTTTTCTGTCTTTCAGAAATGTAGGATGAGGAATAAAATGGAAAAGTATAATCAGTGTTTGAAATGGACCTGTCTTGTATTTCACTGTAAATCCTCTTGACCTCTTCTTGCTTCACAGTGACCAGTTCTGAGCAGGCTTTCACCAACTTTGGGCAGATACAATGTAAAGAGACTTGCCCTGGGGTCACATTGGTGTTCCTCCTGCTTCTTGTCTTAGGACTTCTCTGAACACATTCAAGAGTGGGGAAATTGTGGGAATCCACTCAGTGCTCATACTTGTGCAACCAGAAAATGCATAGGAGACAAATGTATGTGGATAAATGCTCCCCTCTTCTCACCCCAGATGGATGGCTCTGAGAAGCATATCATATGGCTATTCAGAAGATAAAGGAAGGAAATTAAATTCTGTCTCCATAACCACCAAGCTCAGTGTCCCACTTGACAATCATCCTAGTACTTTTTTTCTATGTTTTACCACCCCATCCATTACTGTGTTCTTTCAAATAAAAGACCTGCACATAAACCTTTGCCTCATTTTCTGCTTTGGGAGGCAGCGAGAACCCAGGCTAAATAGCACTATTAATATTTTTTTCTTTAGAAAACAAAAACAAAAGTTCTGATATTCTGATACCTGGTTTTCAAAAGACAACATTCTTATTACTATTCTGATGCTATAACCAAAAAAACCTAAACAAAAAGAGGAAACTGGAGGAGATAATGTGTGCCTTTGAAATACAATTTGAAGAACAACCACAATGAAACCACTTTAATTTTAAAATTATATTGGTAATGCACATATAGTTCAAACTAGAAACTCTATAAGAATTATTCTCAATACTGTATCCTAGTGAAAGTCATTTCAAAAAGAACCTAAAATTTACAGCATCTAAGAAGCTATATCCATACTACTCAACATTTGCAAAACTCTTTAATAGATGACTCTCAGCTCTGTTGGAACACCTCCAGTTACCTGCTAATTAGTGGTAAGTTTTACAAGGCAAAAATATGGAGAAACAAATAAATGGGCATCACTTACTGATATAAATTTCCTAGAGAAAGAAATTGACTTTGGAGATCTTATAGACAATCGTATTTTCTTCATGAGATCAAAAGAGTTCTATTGTTAGTCTGCATAGGTTTGAATCTCTACTTTAACTTTTACTAGCTTTGTAACCCTGTCTCAATGTCCCTACATTTCAGGTTTCTCTTCGGACAAATGGTTATAGCCAAACCGTTTGAGTTTGAGGGTCCTTTAAGTTAGAGTAGCTTGGGAAAGCACTTAAGCTATGCCTGACACACAGTAGGCAATGAGTAACTGTGAGATATTTTCCAATCTCAAAGATAGGGATCAATTTTACAGTCTAAAGAATAATGATAAACTGTATTTTTGCATGGGTAGCCTTTAACAGGTCACTTAATTTCTCCAGGGTTCAATTTCCTCTACATCAAGTCTAGTTAAAACAAAAGGGATGGGCTTGATTGTCTCTAAGGACCTTCCAATTCTAAAATGTTGCAATTTTATAGTTTTAAGTTCCCTTTTTGTGGGACAGATCAAAGAATAAATAGGCTGGTAAACTTTTCTTTGCACACAACTGTGATTATGCAGCAAAATCATGTGTTGCTGACCTTGATCTTGACATAAATAAAAATTCCATCACAGAAATCACAGAAAATCAGAAGGAGTGCTGTTCAGTACGATGCATGCTGTGTTTCTTTTGAAAAAGACACATGACATTTGGTTGGGTTTTCTGAAGCTGTAATAAAATCAAAACCTGTAGTAGAACTTCACTAATGAGGCTTTAGGGTTGAAAAAGGAGGAAAGAAACCAGACAGGAAAGATTTGTAATTAGCACATCAATTATTTGTATGTAAGTACAAAAAGTAAGTAGATGTTCCTCAAGTGCTTTAAGGAGCTTAAAAATGAATATTCTGTTAAATACTTCAAACACTATTGCTTTCTGGTTTATACTTTTAATTCATACTAATATTGAAAAAGTTTACTGCTTAAAGACAATTTTTCCTTCAAACCCTTTAAAAAATTTTTTCTGTTTTTTTTTGGGGGGGGCATCTAAGTAATTGAGGTTTGGGCTATAGTACTAAAATATCATTCAATGATATATTTATAATTTTATAGAGAGCAAAACTGAAGGAAAGATCCTTGTGCTTTGGGAAAATATCCAAAGAAACACTCTACATCTTTCCTCAAAAAACAAACAAAGAAAAACAAAGCAAAACAAAAAAAAGAAACTATCTTTTCAATAAAATGAAGAGAAGTAATAAAATATGAGATGGCCTTCCCAGTGTCAAAATGGCTTTTGCTCGCTGAATAGAAAAATTATTCAATAGATTTAGGCAAGTTTCCACAAATCTCTGGATCAGATTTCTAATTACTCTCTGTCTGATTTTATCCATAATAACTTTAGAAAAATTGACAAAGTAACTTATGGAGTAATAATGGGAAATGAACTTGGAGGTGACAGAGGAAACACACATCACCTATTGTTTGATTAATAGGACAAATTAAACTCATGAGTTGGTGGAAAGAGAGCTTCCAAACTTTCATATCCATATCTTCAGAAGATTAGTTTTAGCATCATAATGGGGACAAAAATTAACTGGCAGTTACTTAAGCCTATTTTGATAATTCAGGAGTAATGTTTCCTAATGAAATAGTTGGTTATTTTATAGTATCATGGAAAATTAAAGATAATTACAAAATAAAGTGTCAACAGTTGTTTTTTATGTTACACAAAGGAAGCTAGCAGCAGTATGAAATCCATGCTTGAAATTGACAAAGATTATTTACTTGGCCCAACTTTAGTCAGTGTTCTGAATCTTCTGCTAGGCGCATCTGTGCACTTGCTTGTAAAATCCAGCTTTAGAAAAGAACTCTGTTAAGTCAGTTTAGCAAGACCATCCCATCCTCAATATCTAACCATCTTCAATATCTGATCAGGTTCCCCATCCTCTACCATCTGCTAGGTGATGTCTGATCACACTGGCCTGTCTTCAGCAAAAATCCTCTTAGGTGGGTTTAGTCAGAATCCTCCTCACCCCGGACATTTCCTCTTAGTAATTTTCCATCCACTGACTACCATGCTATTCTTTGGCTATAAATTCACACTTGCCCATGCTGTATTGGGAGTTGAGTCCAATCTCTCTCTCAGAGAGCAAAGCCCCATTGCAGTAGTCCCTACACCTGGTGAGATGGTCTTGAATACCGTCTGCCTTATTGTGCTTTAGCCAGTGTCATTGAACAAGTTTTCTTTAACAATATTACCTCTGTCAAGCCCACAGTTGGAACTCCAAATACAGTATATCATTACACAGGTGAGAATGCTTTTAAATAAAGCTAATTTAATAAGATATAACTCACAATCAGCATTTTTTAAAATAAAATGGAAATAATCACCTCAGAGGCAATGGGTTCTTAATGCAGAACCCCAAAATAGAATTTGCATTAAACCAAAAATGGGTCCATGTTTCCATCCTACAGCAATTTAACCTAAAGTTAACTTTCCTACTGCTACAGCTACAAGATGTGAGTTTCAGACAATGAAAACATTTCAGCAGTACAATGTAGAGTAGATTCGACAATATAAAAATATCTCTGCCAAGTTGCAGCTTAACAAAATATGGAAATCCATGGGCTTAGCAGTGTTAGTGTAGACTCTCATCAAATGGACTGTGACAATAGAAAGTGTAAACAGGAAAAGATCTAGGAAATGTGAACATGTCTCATTTAACTTGTTGCTTCATTTCTTGCTAAATAATTTGTGACATTACTGAGTTTAAGAGAAAAAAAGACTTAATGCATGATGGTCCCATGAGGCATTTCTTTCACTCTTGGCTCATGGACCAATACTGTTTGGAATGTGTACTTGGGTGCTGGAGGAGAACAGATTGACTTTGTTAGTAGCTAGGAGAGGATATAGCTCATTGAACAGACAATTGGATAGATGCTCCCTTTACGTTTTATTAAGGAAAGTGGAATCCTGAAGGTTGAGTGAAAAATATGAAAAAGGAAAGAAATCAAGGAAGGTTCAATGAAATGAGTGCTTTTAGCAAAATCAGCATGTGCTAGAGTTTACCTTCATTTACCATTCATAATATTTAAATCAAGGACTCCACACCAGCTTCTTTGACTTCACCATGCAATAAAGAACAGGACCTGCTGTCCATAAAAATCAAAGCAGAGCCATATCTTATAAAAATAACTCCTTGTCAACTGACTCTCCCTCTGCTGCCTGGTAATGAGAGCATTTGACACCACCTGACACTTTACACTCATATAAAAATTTCAAACATACCATGCAAGGGATTCACAGATCAATCCCCATCTTCATGAAACCACTGGAGTGAGGCAGAAAAGCCATTTTGAATGGGCTCAGCAGAGCAGAACACAACTAAATGTTTTCCCACCTGTACCGGAGTTGGTTCCTAATGAAGGTTAGATGATTAGCGGTAACGTTGAGGAAAATAGTTCTGACGTGGCACTATCACCCAGTTCATTTTTCACACACTTACATGCAATAACAATAAATATTATTTTTGAGTTGATCTTGATTAAAGCACTGATTTTCCGCCACAAATGCTTATACCATAATAAGGGGCTATGACTGAATGTATTCCATGGAAAACAAATTACTTATCAGATATGAAACTCAGGTGTTACCAAATTCAATTTATTGCCACTTAATTTAGGTGCAGTTCATAGAAATTTTAGGTAAATAAAGCAATATTCTTTGACAGTAGGGAATATAATTCTATAGTGAAACACAATACTTAAAGGAAATATTCGTATCTTGGGACATTATTGGAAAATACTTTGCTAGGCATTCCTTTGACAGAAAGCTTGCCAATACTTTCCCGAGACATGGTTTCTGGAACCCATTAATAGGCTTAATAGTTATAACCAAATTGGTTTCAAGTAATATTTTGAATGGTTCATTGACTGGAATGGTTTGTGTATTCAAATATAGTGAGTTTAATTGGTTGCCAGAGTGTTTCTAACTGGATGATCTATTAATTACACATGCTAAGCCTGCTCTGTATAAATACAGGCAAACAAGAATGATTTCCATGTTTAAGTACTTAGAACTGCGTTGGTATTTCAGCTAGGTAAAACTGCTGGGTTTTCTCTAATTCCTAGATGCAACATCTGTCTCCAAGGGAGAAGGACTTTGTTAGCATCCAAAAGCAACACTTGAAACAAAAGAGGGGGCTCCTTTGCTCCGATCAGAACCTTAAACAGTTCTATTAGAGTTCATTATGGGTGTTTATTTCCTAATAGGAGTGCTCTGCTGTTGAAGGAATTCACACATCTTTACTCAATTGGAGAGTGCCTCATTTTCCTGGAGACTGGTTTTTAGTCAGATGTCATACTGTCTCAGCTATGTGCACTCTATATTTCTGTTCTTTCTAAGGTCTACCAGGGAATTGATTGGGTCTCTGTGTGGTAGGAATCTCACTTGTGTAAGAAATTTTACAACTGAACTTATGACTACTTTTAGCATAATATAATAGCTGTGAGCAAAAATTTAGGTCAGAATGTCTATGTTTGAATGCTGGTTCTGAAAAAGTCTTTATGTGTAAGTCTTCGCTGTATTTATGCAACAGTTTCTCAAAAGTATATACCAAGTAGTAGCACTGTTTGGCTAAGGATATGTAAATATTCAACTTGATTAATTGAAGCTATCATACTAATTTCCCACATGGTACATCAATAGATATGCCCACCATTATCAGATGCAAGTATTCATTGTCCCATATCTTTTTTATTCCGTTTCTTTTTTTGAGACAAGATCTCACTCTTTCATTCAGGCTGGAGTTTGGAGTGCAGTCACATGATCGTGGCTCACTACAGTTTTGAATTCTTGGGCACAAACAAGGCTTCTACCACAGTCTCCCGAGTAGCAGGGAATACAGGCATACACCACCATGCCTGGCTAATTTGTTCATTTTTAGTAGAGATAGAGTCTCACTATGCTGCCCAGGCTGGCCTCAAACTCCTGGACCCAAGTAATCCTCCTGCCTTGGCCTCTCAAAGTGGTGGGATTACAGGCATGAACCACCACACCCGGCCTGTCCCGTATCTTTGTCAACACTTGTCATTGCCTGACTTTTTGATATATGCTCACCTGGAAGAAATAATAATATTATATATATATATATATATATATATAAATATATATAATAATAATATTATATATATATATAAAATATATATAATAATAATATTATATATATATAAAATATATATATATATATTTTTGAAACAGAGTTTCACTCTAGTTGCCCAGACTGGAGTGCAATGGTGCAATCTTGGCTCACTGCAACCTCCACCTCCTAGGTTCAAGTGATTCTCCTGCCTCAGCCTCCCGAGTAGCTGGGATTACAGGCGCCTGCTACCATGCCTGGCTAATTTTTTTGTATTTTTAGCAGAGACAGGGTTTCACCATGTTGGCCAGGCTGGTCTCGAACTCTCAGCCTCAAGTGATCCACCCACCTCGGTCTCCCAAAGTGCTGGGATAACAAATGTGAGCCATTGCGCCTGGCCTATGGTTTTAATATAATGTGAATAATATGGTTGAACATCTTTTCATATATTCATGACCAATTTATGCTTACTTTTTAATGTTCATTGCTACTCATTTCTTTTTCCCATTTTTATATTTGGTTGCTTTTTTTTTTTGTCTTATTGAATCATTTGAGTGATTTACATATTGAGTCATTTACTCAAACTTCTAGAAACTCATATTCCTTGCATTACAATGAGGATAATATTGGAATTTGAATGACTGTGCTGCAATGAAGAATACGTGAGTTAATAGATTTAAAATGCTTAAGATAGTGCCTTGCATAGATGAAGAGCTAGTTAATATTTTTATTACTAAACATATGTTTGCTATGACTATTTCTACTTGGTGAGACATACTAGGTAAGAAAGCAATTAATGGTAAAGCAAAGTTGTATAAAAATCGCAATCTGCCAGCTTCATCTTTCCCTGTAGGATACAGAAAGTCACAAGAGAATGTCACTGCCACCCAAATCATAAACATATTCTAACCTACAAAATCACAGTTTATTGAAGCCCATTGGAAAACTGAATAAAATAAAAATTCAAAAAAATGCCAAACTCCTACTGAGAAAGAAGGAAGCCATCTCTGCTTTTCTTCTTGACGGAGTACCTGAAGGGGGTAGAAAGTTCTATAAATGCTGATAAAAAGCAACCAAATACATTTCAAAAGTGAAAGTCTGAATGCATATTGGTGTGGCAGTCTAGAATCCCAGCTTATGACAGGAGCAAAGGATATCTGCACCAACATTTTTGTCCAGAAGCCTTCACCAAATGTTTCTGAGACAGACTAGAGGCAGTGCAAGATAGCTGGCTCTTACTGAGACAAAGATAATGTATGTGGCTTCCTAATACCTGAGAGTAGGGCTTGAAATTTAGAAAAACCCTACAGGTAATCCAGTATTTGCCATGAATACCTGGAAGCTATTGGCTGTCACTGGGGAAGAAAGAAGAGAGCTGAGAGTACCCCTACATCTCCCTAGCCACCTATGAAACAGGTTCGCAGAGCCTGCTGAAGTCTGAGGGTATAGACTTAGAAATGAGAGAACCTGGTGGGCATGCTAAACCATGTCTGCTAATTATGAAACAGTGACTATCTATGGCTATATAGCTGGAGGTGGGGCAGGAAAGCTGAAAGAAACACTCCTGAGGCAGAAGCATAGGGGGCCTGTTGAAGTTTGAAGGCAAAAATCACAAGCAAAAAGTATGAGAGAAGTTCTACAGGCTGTTAAGGTGTTTTACAGTGTACCAGGTAGGATCCATCTACAAAGAGGAGAGATAGAAAGAAGAGGCACATGCTGTAGGCTTACAAATCCCATGTCAAATAATTTTAAGCTCGTGGTGAAATGAATCTAACTTAAGCAACAACAACAATAAAAAAAACCCAGACTCATTTCAAATACAGACTAGCCTGGAAATAGACTGACATAACCCACACATTAACAGCCAGAAAGAGGAAGCATGACCTTTGGTAGGTAAAAATATTATTTGCTTTAGTCTTTATTTATATTAGGCATTCAATAAAAAATCATAAGACATACAAAGAATAAAACACTGTGATTCATTATCAAGAGAGAAAATGGTCAGAATTAGACAATATATAACCCAGATGCTGAATTTTTATAGGGCATCTTTAAAATAACTATGATACATATGTTAAATAGTATAGTGGAAAAGGTTCACAACATTCACAAACAGATGGGAAATTTCAATGGAGATATGGAAACTATGAAAAATGCACCTAGATGGCAAAATTCAAAAAACCTGAAAATTCAAAAGGAAGAAAAACTGATAGAGATCAAACAAAATTCCTTTGATGGGTGTACTGGCAGACAGAGAATAGCATTGGATAGAATCAGTAAATGTGAAGATAGATCAATAGACACAAAAAGATGAAAAATAAAATAGTGTGCCCATGATCTGAAGGACAACATGAATTGGTCTAACCTATGTGTAATCAGTGTGATCGAAGGAAAAGAGAAAGAAATTAGGACAGAAGAAATATTTGGAGAGATAATGATTGTGAATTTCTCTAACATTTTTGAAAGAAATTATCTAACAGATTGAAGAAATTCAGTAAACTACAAATAGGATAAATACAAAGAAAAACAAATTAAGGCATGTCATGTCAAACTGCTGAAAATGAGTAGAAAATCTTGAAAGTGGCCAAAAAAAGACACATAAAGGCAAAATGATGAGAATGACAGCTGACTTCTCAGCAAAAACAACATGACACGTTTAAGAGTGAAAGAAAGGCTGGGTGCTGTGGCTCACATCTGTAATCCCAGCACTTTGGGAGGCCAAGGCAGGGGTATTGTTTGAGTCTAGGAGTTCAAGACCAGCCTGGGCAACATGGTGAGACCCCATCTCTACAAAAAATAATAAACTAGCTGAGCATGTTGGCAGTGCCTGGGGTCCCAGCTATTCAGGAGATTGAGGTGGTGGGAGCACTTGAGTCCAGGAGTTCGACTGCAGTGAGCTGTAATGGTACGACCGCACTCATCCTAGGTGACAGAGCCAGACACTGTTTCAAAAAAAAAAAAAAAAAGCCACAAAGAAGAAGCAAATCTGGTATTCAATATCCAGCAACAATATACTTCAAAACTGAAGCAAAATAAAGGCACTTCAGACAGACAGATCTGGGAAAATTTGCCTTCAATAGACAAATCCCACAAGAAATTTCTTAAAAAAATTTTTCGGCCTAAAAGAATATACTGTCATGTAGAAATCCGATTTTGCAGAAAGGAATGAAGAACATCAGGAATAAGCATGTTAATAAATTCATCTGCACAGATAAGAGGCTAGATAAATATTTTAAATCTCTTTAAAAGTATGTGGCTATTTAAATATAAATATGACAATGTGATATGGTATTTACAGGATATGTTAAAGTCAACATATGAAAACAAGAGTGCAAAAGACAGGGAGTGATAAGTAAAAGTACACTATCATAAGGTTGTTATTTGCAAAGTACTTATTGGCAAAGTAGTACACATTTTTTGAAGTGAGTCTCGAGACAACCTTAAGATCTACATTCTAATCTTTCAACCAGTAAAAACTAACAGAGATGCATGATTAAAAGATCGATAGAGGGGAAAAAAGGAGATAGTCTATTCTATCCAATAAAATAAGGAAAAAAATGAGGAATAGAGGGATTAAAAGCATTTAGAACAAGGAGAACTCAAACACCAAGATGTTAGACTTACACTCAAGTGTGTCAGCAATTACATTAATGTAAATAGACTAAAAGCCCAAATTAAAACACAGATTTTGTCAGACTCAATGAAGAACAAGTCCCAAGCACACATTATATTTAGAGGAAACACATTTTAACATTAAAATACAGACATGTTGAAACTAAAAGGAAGGGAAAAGTTATGTCATGCAAAAATTATCTTTAAAAAACTGATGTGGCTAAATTAAAAACTCAGCTTCAGGATGAAGAATATTACCAGATCTAAAGAGAAGCATTGCAAATTATAAAAGTCAAATCATCAAGATCATGTAAAATATGATTTTTAAAATTCTGTGTATATGGTGAATCTCATTCAATGATTTGCATATGTTGAACCATCCTTGCATCCCTGGAATAAAACCCAATTGGTTGTGGTGTATAATATCTTTTTGATGTCTATGGATTTGGTTTGCTAGTATTTTGTTGAGGATTTTGCCTCAAATGTTCATCAAGGGTATTTGTATCAAATGTTCATCAGGGATATTGTTGTTGTTGCTCTGTGGCTGCCTGGCTTTGGTAGAAGGGTGATGCTGGCTTTGTAGAATGAGTTAGGGAGGATTTCCTCCTCCTCTACTTTTTGGGACAGTTTCAGTAGGATTGGCATTAGTTCTTCCTTGTATGGTCTGGTAGAATTCAGATGTGAACTCCTCTGGTACTGGGCTTTTTGTTTTAATTGGGAGACTATTTTATTCGTGATTCAATTTCACTGCTTGTAATTAGGTAGATGTAGAAAAAACATTCAATAAAACCCTCAAAACACTAGGCATAGAAGGAACATACCTCAAAATAATAAAAGCCATATATGACAAACCCTCAATCAACATCATACCGAATAGGGAAATGTTGAAAGCATTTCCTTTAAGAACTTGAACAAGACAAGGATGCCTACTTTCACCATTCCTATTCAACACAGGATTGGAAGTCCTAGCTAGAGCTACCAGTCAAGGGAAAGAATGAAAGGCACCCAATTTGGAAAAAAAAAGATGAAGTAAAATTATCTCTGTTCATGAATAGTATTAATATAATCTTACACCAGAGACCCTTAGAGACTTCTCTGAAAGACTCCTAGATTTGGTAAATGATTCAGTAAAATTTCAGGATGCAAAATCAATTCACAAAAATTAGCAGCATTTCTATACAGCAACAACAATCAAGCTAGGAATCAAGCCAAGAACTGAATATTACTAAAAATAATGACAAATAAAATAAGATAAAATAAAATAGAATACCGAGGGATATATTTAATCAAGGAGGTAAAAGATATCTACAAGGAGAACCAAAACACTGATTCAAGAAGTTGTAGATGATTGAAACAAATGGAAAAACATCCCACACTCATGAATTGGAAGAGTCAATATTATTAAAACAACCAGGCTTCCCAAAGCAATGTACAGACTCAATGTTATTCCTGTCAAATTACCAATGTCATATTTGACAGAATTAGAAAAAAAGAATCCTAAAATTCATATGGAACCAAAAAAGAGCCTGAATAGCCAAAGCATTCCTAAGCAAAAACAAACAATAACAAAAAAACAAAGCTGAAGGCATCACATTAGTCAGCTTCAAATTACATTACAAGGATAGAGTAACCAAAACAGCAAGCTACTACGGTAAAAATAGACATATAAATTAATGCAAACAGAATAGAGAATCCAGAAATAAAACCACACAACCTGCAACCAACTGATCTTTGATAAAATTGGCAAAAACAAACCATAGAAAGAAAACCCTGAAGAAATTGCCACTAGCAGTCAGTAGGACTTGGATAGAGCAGAGCATCAAGATTTTGAGTAACTGAACTTTAAACATTTAAAAAATATTTTAGTTTCTATTCATTTTTCTTATAGTTTGACCAATGTTTAAATAATAGAATGTCATATGTTTCAGGATGGGAAAGTGAATAAACATACACTTCTAAGAAAGAATGTATGGTAATAGAGGTGCAATATTCTGAGTTCTTTTTTTTTTAATTTTTAATTTTAAATGTTTAAATTTAAAATTTTTAACTTCTAAATATTTAAAATTTTAAATTTTTAAATATTAGGGTTTAAAGAAATGCATGCAGATTCCACTGTATAAAGGAAGCTTTTGTTTTCCCTCAATCTTTCAACCAGTAAAAATTAACAGAGATACATGATTAAAAGATTGATAGAGGGGAAAAAAGGAGATAATCTATTCTATTCAATAACATAAGGAAAAAAAAGAGGAATAGAGGGATTAAAAGCATTTAGAACAAAGAGAACTCAAACACTAAGATGTTAGACTGTGACTCTGTTAAAATGAACTTATACTACTTCTGGAATACACATTCTTCACTTATCAGTGGTATGGTTGGCTAGCTGCTACAAGGTAAGTTTGAAGACTCCCACCTTCCCTCTTCACAGAAAATATCTGTCCTTTCCTAAAGATCTGTAACATCTTCACATCTTTCCTTCAGTGTCAAATGCAAATACGACAGGAGAGGTCTCCACGTTCAGTAACTGTACTTTGATCAGAACAGTTTCTCCAGGCCACTTTTCTCTGGACCACAGAAGTGGGGAAATGTGTGTCTTGGGCTTGGTGCCAGGTCTGCTCCTGTACTGTAACGCAGGGGTCCCCACATCCCAGGCCACGGGCCAATACTGGGCGGTGGTCTGTAGGAACAGGGCTGCACAACTGGAGGTGAATGGTGTGTGAGCAAGCAAAGATTCACCTGTATTTACAGCCGCTCCCCAACCCTGGCACTGCTTCCTGTCAGATCAGTGGCAGGATTAGGTTCTCGTGGGAGTGCAAACTCTATTGTGAACTGTGCATGTGAAGGATCTGGGTTGCACGCTCCTTATGAGACTCTAATGCCTGATGATAGGCCACTGTCTCCCATCATCCCCATATGGGACCATCTAGTTGCAGGAAAACAAGCTCAGGGCTCCCACTGATTCAACATTATGGTGAGTTTTATAATTATTTTGTTATATATTACAATGTAATAATAATGGAAATAAAGTACACAATAAATGTAATGTGCTTGAATCATCCTGAAACCATCCCTCCTCCACCCAGTCTATGGAAAAATTGTCTTCCACCAAACTGGTACCTGGTGCCAAAAAGGTTGGGGACTGCTGCTCTGAAGAACTAGTTAACAACTCTAAAGCACTTTGTACATTCTGAGGTCTATATCACTTATTTTTAACTCTTAGGGAGTTGTGAATTCCATCAGGATTGTGATGAAAGCCACGGATTATTTGTATCAGAAGAATGCCCACATGCACACATTACCACCACAAGAAGCCACAATATTTTGTGTATAATTTCAGGGCAGTTGTGGAGCTCCCAAAAGTAGCTGAGGCTTCCATAGACTCTAGGTTAAGCGCTCCAGGTCTATAGCAATATTAGGGATTATTGTTTTGGATTATATAGAGAAATCTTCTGAAAAGCAAACAGGAGGCAGCAACTCTCAACTTTCTTCTTAGGAACTGATTGTATGCCAATTCTCTTTTACCTTTTTGTTATTACTTCAATTAAAATGTTATGATTTTAAAAATAAATTACTGCAGTTAAATTACTGAATTAAATGTTAAATTATCAATATTTAGCAACAGAATTTTTAAATTGATATATTAACATCCTCAAGTGGGTAAAATTGATCTTTTGTTTATTTCTGTTATCATCACTAGCATTACTAAATCATCTGCATGCATTTTTATATAAACATCCAGACTTAGGGGCTTGAATTGGGCAATTGAACAATGTAATACTTCAAGCTTTATTTCCCATTCTTATCTATTGTTGTACTTCTGGAAATATTTTTTATCAATACTGGAAAATAAACTGGGAGTTTGAGTCTGAATTAAACAGATCACATCTTTGTTCTCACCTTATCTTTGTTTCTGAGTATATGGCTGACATATACTCACCCTAATACCCTCCCCCCGTCTTTCGAGGCACTGACTTTGAAAGCATTAATGGAATCAGACACTTCTTGTGTTGAAGGAATATATAGCTTGATAGAGTTTTAAAATGTAATTTAAGAACTTTATTAAGAATTCTCAGTAAACATTTCCACACTTCCACTAGATTCCAGTCTAAAACAAACAACCTATGTAGCTTGGTTGCTGGCCAAGATTAAGTTTAAGATTCCTTTCATAAGCTTCTGCCACTCTTGCTACTATGATATTTTGATTCTACTTCAAAGGTTATATTCAAGGTTAAAAAGTTATAAAAATTTATTAATATTACACACCATTGTGACTATTGGCAAAGCACTTTGAAATAAAAATAAAATTGTGACACCATCACAATAAAACTTCCCAGGTTGTAAATGGATTGAAAAATCTAAATGAAAAGATGGGGAGAGGGAGGATGGCCTTTCCAAATCTGAGGTGTACGTTATATTGATAATTTTGAAAAGCAAGTTATATAATCTCATTAAAATAATATACATGTGTTTAAAGAGTTATAAGACAAGAGGTATGGAAAGAATGTCAAACTCCTAAGGGTGAGATGGATCTTGCATGGCTTGGGGCAGACATTTATAATATATGTTATTCCCATATTGCTTGAATTTGTTACAATAGTATTGATGACACCTGTAATTAGAAAAAGTTGATAACAATAACAAAGGGGTAGAGGTTGTTCCTTCTGTATCTTGATTACTTTTGTTCAATTTTATATAGTAATAAAAGGTTTCCAAATATATTTTTAACTTTCAATACAATGTTCCCCATGGTTTTTATTTGTTTGTTTGTTTTTTGTTTAGAGACAGTTTCGCTCTTGTTGCCCAGGCTAGAGTGCAGCGGTGCAATCTCGGCTCACTCACTGAAACCTCCACATCCCGGGTTCAACCGATTTTGCCTTAGCTTCCTGAGTAGCTGGGATTATAGGTACCTGCCACTACACCCAGCTAATTTGTGTATTTTTGGTAGAGACAGTGTTTCACCATGTTAGCCAGGCTGGTCTCAAATTCCTGACCTCAGGTGATCCTCCCACCTCAGCCTCCCAAAGTGCTGGGATTACAGGTGTGAGCCACCATACCCAGCCTGTTTCCCATATTTGTACATGAGAATGAACAGCGTGCCTCATCATTATAAGATTAGGAAATGAATTATTTCTATATTACATGTATATTTATAATTCATTTATTATATATACGTATAAAATTAAACCTGGTCACATATCGTTATGCTGGAAGGAGAGTTACATGTTCTAGGCTGTCAAATATACACACTTGTTGACAGTAGTTTCATGGGTGGTAATAACTCCATATATGCAAGACATAATTATGGACTGTATGATTAAAGAAATCTAAAATATCTCAAAAAGAAACAAAAGGAATTTTAGAATTGTATTAGGACTTTAAGTGCAGGAATTTAAATTGCACTGATATTATTATGTCATTGTAAGATTTTTTTCAAGGAATTAAAGATTTCTGAGTCCAGATATATGTTTTCATCTATCAAAGAGAATATTTATAAATCAAATAAAACACTGGATGTTAGAACATTCTGAAAAAGAATAAAACTTGATAAAATAATTATGTATCTGTATTATTATTTTTGATCACTTAAAATATATTTTAAATAGTTTGATCACTAATGGCATACACTTGCTTTACTGAGAATACGGAGAATAGATTCGCTGGTAAATATTTTTATATAACTCAATCCCAAAATGTCTGTCCAACATTAAAAATGATGAACATGGCATTCAGACAAATGCAACCAGCCCTTGGGAAGAACACATCTTGGCTTCTGCTGCAACGCTGAGAAACTGGACTATGCTATGTCCAAGTCATGAGGCTTTCAGAAGTGGCAATTTCACAAAAAAATTGGCTTGCAAAAATAATGCTAATTCTTTTCCACAGACAAATTCATGAACCAAGTAAAGCCTCAGAGTGTTCATGCCCATCAAAAATGTTTTCATACCCATCAAAAATGTTATCAGTATATCTAGCTATCTAGTTAATATAACCATTAAGATAGAGACACACCTAGGAAAACTTTCATGTGAACTGACAAAATTATATAGAACACTTGTTTTTAAATACCCACTCTTTTAAGATTTAAAAACCAGCAGCTCAGAGACTGTCATGCATTTTGGATAAACTCTAGGCAAAATATCACTCTGCCAACATACTAATCTGATATTGATAAAGAGCCACAGTTGTGGTGGTGGTAGTGCGGGAATTTGAGCAGGAGTAAGATCGGACCCAACTACATGTTTGTGATACTGTTGGCTAATTGAGAGCATCGCAGACATTCCCAATATTTTGCCAGAATCAAAGGAAAAAAATATACAAAATATCTGAGAGAATTTTTGACTCAATCCCATTAATAAGTACAAAAAGACTAGGGACTGTTTGGAACTCCAGAGAAGAGGAAAAATGAGATTGAACTACTCCTTTGGGCAAGCATGGATTTTGGATGTACTGTGTATGCACTCGGTGGTCATAAAAAAAAAAATTAGAGTCTTTCCTCATTACCTTAAGTTTGTTTGACCCTATGATTTGATGTTCTTTGACCTTGAAAGTGATTGAGATACTAAATTTACTAATAATTTACTATTAGAAATATGTTTTGGGTGGGTAACGTGTAATCTTGTTATAGATAATGTAACTAATATGTAACATGTAGTAGCTATAGATAAGCTTTAAACTTTCAAACCTTTGTTCTGGCTGTAAAATGTCAGTTGGACCCATTTTGGTGCTTTTTATTAGTGCATCAAAACCATGCTGTGAATTTGTAGCTGCCATAAATGCTTAATGTAAGAGCTCATTGTGCAATAAAGTGTCAGAACACTGTTTTTAAACACGTTTTTAAAGCAACATTTTACAGCTTACATTTTTTTCCCACTGCGTCCTATAAAAAGTACAGATTTTCAATGTCACATTCATAAGGAGAGCATAATCATTCCTGGGAAAGCCAAGTACGGTGAAAATTACACGCTTCCTATCCAACCTTTTTATAAACCCTGATTTGTCTCTCCTGTTTGGTTAGGCCACTCTGTCTTCCTCAAAAGAGAAAATTGCAAACTTGAATGAAGATGGCATATTTAGAGATGAATTTGGGCACTTTGACCCTTGAATTGATTTAAACTTTAAACATGGGGATGAGCACCAAGACACAGAAAGATGTGGATCTCCATTTCGTCTCAGATGATCTTGCATATCACAAAATAACTGTATTTCATATTTACCATCCAACACATCCAAACTCTTCACTGAGAATATTTCTCTTTTAACATCATTTAAGTTGGAATTTTATTTTCATCTGGAATCTCCTCTTCCTAACCATCATACCAACTTCTCATTCTCTCAAGGTTGAAGGAATTAGCTTCTTTTACCTGAGGGTCACTTGATTGTCAGTACACCTTCAGATTTTCTTATTTTTATAATTATTTCACATCTTGAATGAAATGATAGTCCTTGAGATCAGAGTCCTCTAGCAGCCAAACCGAGGTTCCACTGGGTAGAAATTTCACTGTAAGCTTCCCTTTGTCTGCTGCAAACTGGTCAGTCTTAAACAAAAATTCTCATAGGATTTACCCTGAATTTCTGTTTCCATCTGTGATTGGCAATATCCTATAACCATGGGTACAACTGCATCCTCTCTACTTTTTAGGGTCGATAGAGTAAAGAAATCGTTACTGAAATAAAGTTTTCAGTATCTCTATAGACTG
The DNA here is from genome assembly GCF_002776525.5 of Piliocolobus tephrosceles. Taxonomy (NCBI): domain Eukaryota; kingdom Metazoa; phylum Chordata; class Mammalia; order Primates; family Cercopithecidae; genus Piliocolobus; species Piliocolobus tephrosceles. The sequence goes on from NC_045437.1 coordinate 124,138,842, forward strand.
CTTCCTAACCTTCTATAGGGCTGATACATGAGAAAACATCCTTCTTGTGGAATGTGTCCCTCTTTGCCTGCAGACTATTTGATGTGATTCTCAAAGCATGGAGGAAGAGATTTTGTCTGTTATTTCTAACCATCACATTCCTAGAAATTTGGCCCCAGGCTGAGCACACAATGGTACTCAGTAATATCTGTTAGATATGTAAATAAATAAATACGAATACATAAATAAAATATATTGTCCTTACAATCATTATTTTTTTAATATCAAAAAAGTTTGATTTAAGATTTGCAAGTTCTCACATTAGCATGTTTTTGAAGCAATGACAAGCAAATTGGTCTCAAGGTCAAGTTCAAAATAATCCTCAAAACTGACCGGACATTTGAGTCTAGACAAATGGCTCAAATCCAGAGTTTAGGAAGATATTTCTTTGACTTGAGTCATTTCCCCTTTTCTCCCCAACTCATACACAAAGTACCTTTTTCCCCCTAACTCAAAATCACAGAAATAAGGTCTTATAAAATAGATAAGAGTTTTTTGTGGAATGGACTGAGCGAACAATTAACTTGTTTGCTTGTAAACCTAACTGAACTAATTCACGTATTATAACATAATGACTCTCTTAAGAGACAAGCTTTTGAAGCTAATTCCATCAAGAAAAACAACACCAACTTTGGAGCTAGTCTTGGTAAACATGAAAATAAGTTGGTGATTTATTCTTATTCAGAGGAAAGCACTTAATTTTTTAAAAGCCCAACGAAAAGTGTCAACTCTAAAATGCCAGAGATGAAAAGGAAATGCAGATGCACACAAGAAGACTTTTACAAGGTGAGTTTTACATTCCACCACCTTTGTTTTTCTTTTTCTTTTTGGCCACCTGGCATGCATCTGTTTAATATGCATGAAGTTGGCAAAATATTTTTTCCTTACCAGCTAGTGACAACCTAGGCATTTGGAATGCCCAGTATTTTTCTCTATTCCAAGGTATGACAATTTATTACCCATTTAATTTTTTAGAATGTTTTCTAACTGTAGAAGTTGAAGTTTTACATAACCTTACTACCTCCAGCCACACCAATCATTGCCTAAAGTTTTTATCTATAATTTGCTGCAAACAATGATGCCAATGAAAACCACATTCTATTAGACTAAAAGAGAGAGAGAGAGCAAGATATTTAATTTCTCATCAGCCGCTTTAGTCATAGCTTCCAATAGTTCTGATCTGGCTTCTTTTAGATGAGGAGTATATGCGTGAGTGCATATTTAATTAGATCACTAATTTTAAAAGTATTTTTTGAAAGTTTAAATTATTCTACAGATTTATGACATAAGATAATAAATCCTACCTCAGGAATCGACCCCGGATTTACTTTTTCTTCTGTTAAGCTAGTTTTACTCTATAATTTCATGCTCTTTGAGGAATACCTTAACATTTCTGAATTACTTTTATTTGAAGCATCTTTGGGATGATTAGTTGTTCAATCCAAGAAATTCTGGTCAGAGAGTTAAGGTATTAAAAATGATCCAAAAAAAGAATATTACCTTTTAAAAATTAAATCCTCCAAATCTTCCATTTTAAAGTGCTAAACGGATAAAATTCAATTAGAGAGTGAAGATAGCTTGACAACAGTGTCCTAATTCTTATTTTCTACTTGGTTATAAATGATAGGTAATATCATAGTCTGTATAACCTCCCACTTGAAGACTCAGCAGCAGAAAAGAAAAGACAAAAGTACAAGTGTGGTGGTGAAGAGAAAGAGGTTTTTCAGGGCAGAGCTCCTGGGAAAAACCAGGATATAGAACTTGACGCCATAATATGTATTAGAGTCAATGCAATTCCTGGTGTTCATCAATGCTGTAAGAGACCCTGGTGGATTACTCCATGATGTACCAATATGAAAAAGAGGAGGAATTAGCTTGTGTTAAACTAGTCAATGCCTTAAGTAGATAATATTTCAGATGATCACAAAGCCCCTGTCCCTATTCCTTTTTCATTTGCATTACTTACATAAATGATTACTTGCTGCTTCTTACAGAGACAAGGGATATGTTTTCCCTAGTTTCCCTAGCACAGAAACAGGGATAATTTTTTGTTTTGGTTTTTTGAGACAGGGTCTCGCTCTGTCACCCAGGCTGGAGTCCAGTGGCACTACCTCAGCTCACGGCAGCCTCTGCCTCCCAGATTCAAGTGATCCTCCTGCCTTAGCCTCCCAAGTAGCTGGGATTACAGGCAACTGCCGCCATGCCTGGCTAATTTTTGTATTTTGGGTAGAGACAGGATTTTGCCATGTTGATCAGGGTTGTCTGAACTCCTGGGCTCAGGAATCCATCCGCCTCGGCCTCGCATTATGCTGGGGTTACAGATGTGAATCATCGCACCCAGCCGATAATTTTTTTTTTAAACCTTACTGAAAGCTTTAATCATGATTTAAAAGAAACGAGCTAACATTTACACTTTGAATTTCCATGTTTTTATGCTTTCAAAATAGACAACTACAAAGATATACAGGAGGTAAAATTATAGTTCATTTGTTCACTCATCAAATTTTCACTTATTCTACAAATATTGTTAAGCACTAGGTAGTGATCTGAGTACCGGAAATACAGTAGAAGGTGAAACAGATACACCCAGACAATCAATAAACAAATAAATACCTTAAATATCAGGTGGTTATAAGTAAAATAAAGAAAACTAAATAAAGATTAGGTGGTAGAGAAAGAGTAGTAGTCCCATTATAAAAATTTGGAGAAAGATTCAAAAATTTTAATTCAATGAGAACGATACCACAGGACTATCTGGGAGTCGAAGTTCACCAATCAGAGGGAACAATGAAGAAGTGATGTGCATTTTCAGCTACCTTAAAAGACCCACATAGCTATGAGATATGGAATGCATTACCCTTGGACACAGTTGTTTTACTTTTAGGTCTCTGATCTGGGGGAAATACTTGCATGTATTTTCACTACAGCACTGACACAGTGAATGTTGAAAACGACATAAATATTCATCAACATAGGGTGAAATAAATTATACTTCATCCACCCTATGGAAAACTCAACAGCAATGAAAAGAACAGAAGGGAGGGGAAGGGAAAGAAAAGGAAGGGGAGGGGAGGGGAGGGAGAGAGAAAAGAAGAAGAAGTGGGGGAGGGAGGGAGGAGGAAGGAAGAGAAAGGAAAGGAAAGGAGAAAGAAAAAAGAAAGAAAAGAAAAGAGAAAAGAAAAGAAAGATGATAAAAGTGATTATCTCTATGGAGAGGACTATGGTAGAGATCGCTGTAGTGTGGGTATTTGTCCCCTCCCAACCTGTTAAAATTTGATCCCTAATATTGGAGGTGGGGCTGAATGGGAGGTGTTGGGTCAGAGGAATTGATCTGAATAGATTAATGCCCGTCCTTCGTCCCTGAGTGATTTTACACTCTATTAGTTCTTGCTAGAACTGGTTGTTTAAGAACAACCTGGCAGCTGGGCGAGGTGTCTCATGCCTGTAATCCCAGCACTTTGGAAGGCCAAGGCAGTTGGATCACCTGAGGTCAGGAGTTTGAGACCAGCCTGGCCAACATGGTGAAACCCCGTCTCTACTAAAAATACAAAAATTAGCTGGGCTTGGTGGTACGTGCCTGTAATCCCAGGTACCCAGGAGGCTGAGGCAGGAGAATTGCTGGAACCCACGAGGCAGAGGCTGTGCTGAGATCATGCCAATGCACTCCAGCCTGGGTGACAGAGCAAGACTCTGTCTCAAAAACAACAACAACAACAACAACAACAACAAACAGCCTGGCATCTTCCCCCTTCTCTCTCCCTGGCTTCTTCTCTCACCATGTGATGTCTGCACACACCAGCTCCCCTTTGCCTTATGCCATGAGAGGAAATAGCCTGAAGCTCTCACCACATGCCCAATCATGAACCTTCCAGCCAGCAGGACTGTCAGCTAAATAAACTTCTTTTCTTTACAAATTATCCAGCCTCAGCTATTCTTTAACAACAAAACTAAATGGACTAAGATAGAGAGCAAGGAGGATTTTGCTTTTCATGAATTTTTTTAATTTAAAATTTACTACAAATATTTTTGTACTAATTTTCATAAAGAATCATAAAAATAGGCTAGGCAAGGGGGCTCATGTCTATAATCCCAGCATTTTGGGAAGCCGAGGCAGGAGGATCACTTGAAGCTAAGAGTTCAAGACCAGTACAGGCAACAAAGTAAGGCCCTGCCTTTACAAAAAATAGGAAATCAGCCAGGGCAGGTGGTGCATGCCTATAGTCCCAGCTACTCAGAAGGCTGAAGCAGGAGGGTTCTTGAACCCAGCAGTTTGGGACTGCAGTGAGCTATGTTTGCACCAATGCACTCCAGCCTGGGTGACAGAGTAAGACCCTATCTCTTAAAAAAAAAAAAAAAAAAAGATGGCCCTATGGCCCTCTCTAGAAATATGTAACCAGTATCATTCTTTGTGTTGGACAGCTCAATTCAGAGAAATGGTTTTTTTGTTTTGTTGTTGTTGTTGTTGTTGTTGTTTTTTAGTGTTTACCACATATATATTGTTACCACTTATGGGTGATTAAATAACAATAAAAACGTCATCTGGGGCCGGGCGCGGTGGCTCACGCCAGTAATCCCAGCACTTTGGGAGGTCGAGGTGGGCGGATCACGAGGTCAGGAGATCGAGACCATCCTGGCTAACATGGTGAAACCCCGTCTCTACTAAAAATACAAAAAAGTTAGCTGGGCGAGGTGGCGGGCGCCTGTAGTCCCAGCTACTCGGGAGGCTGAGGCAGGAGAATGGCGTGAACCCGGGAGGCGGAGCTTGCAGTGAGCAGAGATGGCACCACTGCACTCCAGCCTGGGCGACAGAGCGAGACTCCGTCTCAAAAAAAAAAAAAAAAAAAAAAAAAAAAAAAGGAAGAAAGAAAAAAAGAAAAACGTCATCTGCAGGTTACAATATCTTTAATGTGAAAGAGTTTGAGACTTTTAAAGGAAATGAAAATTTCACATAAAGGGAATAATGTACTTCTGAATAAACGAGTAGGAAGTTTACATACTTGATCAAAAATATTCTTGTTTAATATCTAAAAAGTTATACATCTTTATCTCCTATACTATTAACTATTGACATTACTGTTGGTATTGCTACATAAAGCAAAAACAGAAAGAAAAATGTAAAGCAGTTAAATCATGTAAAGCAAATACAAGCCTAGTTTAAGGCTGTCTGTTGGTGCCCTTTAACTTCAGACGATAAGCACTTCTAATTAACACTTTAGTAAATTCATAATTTCATCAGAATGTCAATAGTGAGAAACCTTAATTTTAAAATAATCTTAAAATAATAAACTGTATTCACCTGGGCTTTGATTTAATAACTAAACATTCAAGAAATCCTTGAAATTTGTTTAGAAGTTGACCATTATTGGGGTCTTTAAAAATCCGCAGTTGCCAGGTGTCACCTGTTCCCATAAATCGCTTTATCTGTGTGTCTTAACAGGCATGAGATACAATACCAAAAAAGCTATGATTCTTTCATAAAATGTGAGGTTTTTATTAGGCACAAGTATCACAATACCACTTCACAGTAAATAGAACAGCTAAAGTTGGTTTTGATTAAACGTTTTAGAGGGGATAGTTGCTTAGAGAACATAAACTAAATGAACGATCAGAACCTTTATGAAGCAATGTATAAATAATTTCTTTCAAGTATTCTGCCTTATTATTCTATTAGTGTAGTGTAGTTTTGCTCAGATTTGATTTGCTTTCAGCCAATCAGCATTCTTGTGTTCGGTATTCCAATCAGCTATAATTCAGCCAGCATTATGACAGTTTAAGAACCAGCTTTAGAGCTTAATTCGCTGGTGTTTCAGTACCACGCAGCAGTAAAAGCTGGTGCCCTAATCTGCCGATGGACCTGCTCAAGTGAATTGCTAGACGCCAATACACCAAGCAGGTGGCTGTGCTCTTAATTAAGTGAAGAACATCCTCCCTGAGGCGCTGGGATCAATTAGATCAGCTTGTCTCTTACAACTGCAGCCACTTCTTTTTTTTTTTCCATTGGAGACTGATTGAGTCTCTGATTGTGGGGGAGGATGCAGTTCTAGCTTTCAGGAATTTCTGAGAAATGAGCTGTTTCTAGTGCTGTGTCTTCTGAATTCTATATAGAAGAGTGTGTGTGTGTGCACGCATGTGTGTGCACACGTGTGTCTTTTTCCTTTAAGGGAAAAATGCCAGAGGTGGGTGATGAGGCTCTCTAGAAATGCATCATGTTTTTAGCTGGCACTGCATATAGCCACCTAACAAAACAGATGTTTCTGAACACCATTTTGTGACGTGAAGCTCCAGAGAGTCACAGCTTTATTCTAGAGGATCACAATAAGGCTCGTACATCAGAGGGGCTGATGTTAGAAAGTTATAAGAACTAGATTGAAATCTAAATCTAAAGCTCTACAATTCCCAACCTAGCATAGCCACTTGGGGCATTTAAGCAAGACATGGGTGTCTTGTCATAAGTTGATTTCCGAGAAACGGACAAGTTAGAAAAGATAGAAGGAAAGGAGAATGAAATGAGGAAGGGGACAAGAAAGAGAAAACAAATAAGAAAAAATACACCTAGAAGCAGCAGCAGCAGCAGGCCTAGAAAAGGCCTTCATCTGATGCTGCTCCTTCTTTCCAACTGTATTCTTCTCTTGCCTGTCTCCTGAGTTTGGTTGGCAGGTTCATCAGGATGAGAAGAAGAGTTACCTGAGAAATTAAAGCACCAGTTTCCTTATCAATCATAGTGGCATATAGAATTGACTATGGCTTTTGTTGGTTTGTTTGGCAAGATTTCTCTGGATCAATTTCATCTCAGTATTTGCAATTAAAACTCGAATACAATAGGATAACGAAATTGCAAGTTAGTATGTAGATGAATTGACCATCGTATCATTTTTCCTTTCCCCCCTTTTTTTTTTTTTTTTTTGAGACAGAGTTTCACTCTGTCACCCGGGCTAAAGTGCAGTGGCACAATCTCGGCTCACTTCAACCTCTGCCTCTTGGGTGCAAGCAGTTCTCCTGTCTCATCCTCCCGAGTAGCTGAGACTATAGGTGCCCACCACTATAACCAGCTAATTTTTATAATTTTAGTAGAGATGGGGTTTCACTATATGAGTCAGGCTGGTCTCGAACTCCTGACCTCATGTGATCCACCCGCCTCAGACTCCAAAAGTGCTGAGATTACAGGAGTGAGCCACCGCGCCCGGCCCCATTTTTCTACATTAGTAAATTATTTGAAAATGGTCTTAAGATCATAAACTAAGAGTGTAGTGTATGCTTTGGAAATATATCAGGAAAAGGAAACATTATGTCTGTGTGTGTGTGTGTGTGTGTGTGTGTGTGTGTGTGCAGATACCTAAATGAAGCTTTATATAACTTTGTAAACCAAATTATATCCTAACATTTTTTGTGCAAGGTGACATACAATCACAGGAAAGAGCTATCTCACACTGACTAAAACTCGTATCAGCCCTGCTATGGTATTTCATGTCCAGGCTGGACCTAAGCTTGGCTAGGTACAAGTAAAACGGATTTTACTGGACTAATTCACAAAAAGCAAAACAGGAAACTTTCATCACAGACACAAATCTACACAAGTGAGTGGCACAAACAGAAAGGCATAAATTCAATTTTGCCTTTGCCATTCATCACGTTAGAATACTCAGGGATGTGGGCTATTTTCTTTACAGAAGTATTTCTCAGCTTTGGCATGGCCTCTTTAACATTGGCTTAGAATTTTTTTAAAAGCCACATTTCTTCCCCTCTTTCCACGTTGTAAAAGATTCTATAAATATGTTGTGCAAGAACACACTCATTGGCTATTCAATATCCTGCCAGACACATGGATCTGGCATCTCTCAGGAATGATTGGCTGAGGTTTTTTGATGCAATCAAAACTGTAGCCTCCGTAACTGAAAATTATTTGATAAATGTGTGTTTTCTCATTTTGCTTAAAAGGAACTTATTATGTGGGCAGCTGCCTTTTGAATAATACTAATGCCAAAGCGAAGCTTTCTATTACAAAGTAAAATGAGGCCAGCTTTTAATATTAGGCTGAAAAGTATTGTTATGCAGCAGAAGGAATGACCTTTGACTTCAGCAAGAAAACTGATTTATACAATAAAATGCAGAGAGACAGCCTTTAAAAATGCTAACACCATCTTTTTTCCTAGTGAAGAAAGCTGGAAAAGAATTATATGTGTAGTTATAAAAAGTACCCCAAGGAGAAATGCCCTCCAAAGGGCCATCCTGGTAAACGCTTACTCTTTCCTTAAAGTTGGGTGAAAAGGCCAAATCCACAGGTGGAAAAGACATATTCCAACAAGGAGCTTGGGACAGAACCCACCTATTTATTTAGCTTAAGTACTTGAGAAATTCAGACAAATAGAGTGAATCAAATGGGATCATAGCACTCGGTGATTGGGTTGATTTGATAAAAACATGTGGCACATGCTTACATGCTTCTCTCCTTTAGGATGGATTGTGGCTGAGGGAGAATTCTCCTGATATCCAAAGAATATTTTAATGTATGCAGAGGTAATAAAGAACTCAGCTGGGGGAGCGAGGAGGGTCGCCGTACAGTATGTAAGGATTTGCCCTGTTCTGATCTACCTTCCCATCAAAAATTCATCTCTGACTGCCAAATTATACGTGCAGTGGTTAGGTTTTACACAGACATTGCTAAAGATAAGGTGCTGCTAGCTTAAGTCAGTATGTAGTTCCATTGCCCAGTCCAGAAGAGTTCTGTAGACATTTATTTGTCATGTGTAGCCCTGGTTCTATTCAACAGAGCTAGATTACCATTGTAAAAAATGGGCTAAAACTAGGAAAAAATGTGAAAGGAAAGGAAATGAGAGTGATTTTTAATATTCCAAAGTAAAAAGCATAGTGATGATAATGGACTTTAAAAATGTACTGAAGTCAATTTAAATATCATGTTCCCTTAAATATACAGTAGAGCTCTCACATATACAATATTGAGAATTGTCTAAATTGAAGAAAACGTGGATAAAATGAGAGCCACTTGAATTTGCATTGCTTTTCAAACAGTGAGATAAGCACTATTGCTTTCAACATTTTATAGTAGAAAAACGTTTGTCTCTGGCTTTAGACTTGGTTTCTCTAAGACTAGCAACACATGGTGCCAAATTCCACTTTCTGTGCTTGCTTTGTACACAAGCTACAGAGAGAAGAGGAAGCCAAAGATCAAAGCTGGGAGCCTTCGAGGAATGTACTAAAATATATTATAAACTCTTGACTTGGAGGATACACAGGATGAGAGCCCAAGAACAGTGCTTCCACTCCCAGCTTTACACTGTTCTGAGTGTTCCTAGTGGCTTAGTACCAATTTGATTTTACAACTTAAGTTCCCCCCAATTTCTGACCATTTCTACCACTGAGTTGCTAAAGTCATAACAATACCACGGGAGACCACCCAAATCCAGTTCCAGTGTGTTTTGCCTTGTCATAGTGACCTATAATCTTCTAATGTCCCCATTCAGAGGACATGAGAGAGAATCAAGGCCAAAAACACTTGTTCCACAAATGCCCATTTTCTCTTGGTACTGTTCAGAATCTTTGAAGAAAGAGATATGTGGAAAAATGGAGAAACTGGCTAGTGAGTTCAATTCTGACATACAGCCTATTATACCATTATGTCATCTTCTTGGCTTTGGGTGAACTTTGTGTTCTTGATAAGTAAGCAATATCCTTCAGGAAATGTAATTATTAAATGAGAGATCACAGGTACAATGCTAATATCTAGTAATTATTGACTTTACAGAATATACTTGCTTTTCATCACAACTCACGGGTATTCTATGCTATTTGACTTTTCCTGCATCTGGAGGTCCTGGCATGATTTTCCTCAAGGATAAAAAAGGAAGGCGTTTGAGAAAAATGCCTTCACCACTGCTAATCTAGAGAAATGAGATGTCAAGTCGTGAGAAACATTACTGAACCCAAGCCGCTAACTTCAGTTCTGAGTCAAAGTCGCTGTGTGTTTCCATTTCTCATATTTTCATCTCAAATGCTTGAAAATCTCCGGAGCTTGAAAATCTGTCACTGTCTTCAGATATTCAAATGAAGCTCTCTGTTTGGGGAGCAACTTGTCACCCTTGAGAAACTAGCATCTGACATATAACTTGTTTCTTTAATTTTGGAATTAGTCTTTTCCCACTCTTCAAGCCTCTTGGATTCAAGATCCACTTTGTCTCTATATATTTTTCTTTCCCTGACACTCTTATTTATCATGTTTATTTAATACATTCTCAGGGTCCAAGTAATATAAATTAATTTATATTTAAGTCTTGAAACATGTAAAAGGTAGTAACAGTGATCAATAAGTTCTTAAGGCAAAAAAACCCAGCCATTATCATTTGAAATTGAGGCAATCCAGTAGACTGGACAATGCTCTGTGTTAGACCGAGTCGGGAAAGTTCCACTTTGGTTACTGCCATTAACTAGTGCGTGGCCTATGTCCTCACCTGTAAAATGAGTCATGTGGGTGAGATATGTTTAAAGATCAAGTGCTGGGATGCCATGATCCTGAGATATGCAACCCTCTGTTTTGCACTCATAGCCATATTTTCACATAAACATCAAAACTAAATAACTTCATAGCTGGGTGTGGTGATGTACACCTGTAATCCCAGCTACTTGGGAGGTTGAGGCAGGAAAATTGCTTGAACCCAGGAGGTGGAGGTTGCAGTGAACCCAGATTGCACCTGGGCGACAAAGCAAAATGCTGTCAAATAAATAAATATCTTTCGTGACAAAAGTTGTTTTTGCAAAAACCTATATATATATATATATATGTTTTTTGAGTAAACCAGATGTTGGTTGGTCTTACCTCCCCACAACAACACATATAGATAAGACCCAATTTCCCAAGATTCTAGCATATTCCCACTGGGCCAACATTTTCTTCAATTTCTTTGGCATCAGTTACTGCTGCCTCTAAGTTACTTTATGAGTCACCCCAACGCCATACCCATGTTGCCCATATTTATGATGCTGACCCAGGCATGAAACTCAGTTATCTTCTGAGCTGCCATTAAAACAATACTCCTTTTACACAAAATTATTTATGTGGCAACTTTATGGAGGGAATAAGGTAGGTAAAGAGGTTACATTGTAACAACCAACAAAAAGAACTAGAAATCATAGGTGGAACATCACCTTTTAAACGTGTCTTTGGATATATTTCTTTTTTTTTTTTTGAGATGGAGTCTCGCTCTGTCGCCCAGGCTGGAGTGCAGTGGCCGGATCTCAGCTCACTGCAAGCTCCGCCTCCCGGGTTTACGCCATTCACCTGCCTCAGCCTCCCAAGTAGCTGGGACTACAGGCGCCCGCCACCTCGCCCGGCTAGTTTTTTGTATTTTCTAGTAGAGACGGGGTTTCACTGTGTTAGCCAGGATGGTCTCGATCTCCTGACCTCGTGATCCGCCCGTCTCGGCCTCTCAAAGTGCTGAGATTACAGGCTTGAGCCACCGCGCCCGGCCTCTTTGGATATATTTCTTAGGCATCCCCTTTCCCTCTTTGCCTCTCTTACGTCATTTATAAGGCAGAACAGTTTAGCTATCACTTTATTAATTTATCTCCCATTAACTAGTACCTGGAATAGTCTTGCCTACTACCACAGATGGCTTCTCAAGATATCATTTTGAATAAAATTTGCTCTGAAAGAGAAATTCTGCCATAAGCATGTTAAATCTCTTTTCCATAATGCTAGATACATATCTGCCAATTCCAGTGGAATCTGAAATAACCAGTAATCACTTTGTTTTCCACGTCATCTTCTTTTTCGCAGGGTCGACAGCTAGTCTTTTTAGATCAGATAATTTGAATCAAAGGAGACATAGGCACCGTTGTATCTTACCACACTATTTTTTCCAGTTGTAGAACCATTTTGATGTGGTTGTTTTAAATTATTGTTTTGGTAAATAAAACACCATCTGACTGTTGACTCACATTATTGTCTCTGAGATGATTTATCTTCAATTATGCTTGAACAACTACTGGCAAGACCTCCTGTCTTTTTTCTCTGGATCCCGTGTCCCCTCCCTTCCTGCCTTCCTGGAAAGCAGTTAAGGATCTGTCATAACATTTTAAAGGCACCAGGGGAACTAGCTACTTTAAAAAAAAAAAATGAGAGGCGGTATACTTGTATTTTCACAACATGAGTTTTAACAACTAGAATGATTCCCACTATTTAAATTTTCTGCAAAACTTAGGAAATCATAAAGATGGATATTGAACTCAAGCTTTTACTTTGTTTTTTGTGAGAAAGTGAGAAACATATACCTCCAAGTTGTATTAACAGCAGGATTCCACTATTTATAGAGAGGTTTAGGGAAACATTGAGAAGGAAAATTCTCTTGTCTTCCGAAGACTCTCCCTCAATACTCCCAAAAAGAGCAAGGATTGTATGGGATGTAAAGTGAATGCTCAACATTGCCAGCTCCTCTTTTTAACTTTGAAAGTGAGCCTAAAAACTTTTCAAAGTGACCTTGCATGGGTTCACTCAAGGCAACTCCATGAGCTACAGAGTCTCAAATGGTTTTTTTCCTTATTCTATTAGTACTCAAGTCAATAGGGCTTGCAGCTATATGACATACTCATTTAGTCAATATTTGCCCTATATTTAGTATTTGTGCTCTCTTTACAATGTGGGAAATTCTTCCTTTTATTCTTTCTCAAGATTCTAATATGAAACATCAACTTCAAATTAAGGAGATCAAAAAAAAAAAAAAGTCAATCTTGGAATCTCTTCATATCTTATTCTTTTATGGCATTTAAATTTTTTACTACTTACCACTGTCTGAATGTTTATATCCCTCCAAAGTTCATATGTTGAAACCTTATCTCCAATGTGATAGAGTGAAGAGGGGGTGCCTTGGGGAGGTAATAAAGTTATGTGGGCACAGCCCTCAAGAATGGGATTAGTTTAAGGGGCCCCAGAGAGCTATTTCATCTGTGTTTACCATGTAAACACACGCTGAAAAGACATCCATCTATGAACCCGGAAGTGAGCACTCACTAAACATAGAATCTGCCAGTGCCTTGATTTTGGACTTCTCAGCCTCCACAACAATGACAAATAATTCAGTTTTTTTTCTAAGCTACTCAATCTATGGTATTTTGTTATAGCAGCCTAAAGGGACTAAGACACTTACATATTTATGTTTCTCTCTATATTTCTCTTTCTTACAAAAATGCAGATAATTAAAAAAGAAGTTTATCGCAAAAGGAAATCAGAGAATAAGCAAAAGTATAAAGGAGATATAAAGATGATGCATTGTATATATGATTATGGCCTGTGTAACACGTGAGATTATGATGGTGTTTTATGGGTTTTTTTGGCTGCATCCTACTTTAAAACATCTTTAACAATGGACTTCTTTCCAAGTCAATAGATATGTGATCTTATAGAAATGATAATTCTGTAAGATAATCAGCGAGGATGCTTCATTCCTCACTCATTTTAGTTATACCTGATATAAATGATGAATTGATGGGTGCTGATGAGTTGATGGGTGCAGCACACCAACATGGCACATATATACATATGTAACAAACCTGCACGTTATGCACATGTACCCTAGAACTTAAAGTATAAAAAAAAAAAAAAAAAAAAAGAACCACAGTGAAGAGAGATGAAGAAGTTTGCCTAAAACCGTGCAGGAAGTTGGAGGCAAAACCGTGACTAGAACCTGTCTCTGATCATGCCATGCCCACATCTTTCTGTCACAGACCACACTTCCTAACTAATCCGAGTCAGAGTCAGCACTCTCTGTGGCTCAATGTCTCCTCAAACCAGATCCTAGTTCCCTTGCAAATACAAATTAATCAGCTTTTCTCTACGTGCTGATGGCTTTTTGCCACGTGCATATAAATTTTAGTACTTGTCTATAATAAACCTCACGTTGTCCTTCTTTGATACTGCATTTGTCTTCGTTCAGGTGATTCCAATCATTTTTAGCTGTGAGTCATGTAAACAAGTAATTCCTATATTATTGCTGGTGTTAAGTTCCATTACTTTGCTTGATGCTGCACTACTTCTCAGATAAAATGGCCTTTATTTTGTTGAGAGTGGAAGGAGTGGAGAAGTTTCTCTTTGATACTCGAATTATCTATTAGTGAAAACAGGTAGACTGTAAAGAAGCCACTTTCTTGCTCATTTTGAAAGTTCACTCTTATCTGGAAATCCATTGTCGGCAGATGATGCTGTGGTTGTAATCAGCGACGGCCTTCCCACAGCCCAGGATATACACAATCCAAGGGATACAGTGTTGCCTGAACCTTAGAGATTATTTTTAAAAGACAGGCAGTTTGTGGCAAAAACTTCATGTGAATAAAGCGAAAGAGTGGTTGAGGGCATTGGCTGGTTTTATTTTTTGTGGTTGTTAACTGCTACAGTAAGTGAAGGAATTATGGACTTATGTGGGTATTACAAAGGCTTTAGCAGGGATGGCTGAACATGACTTGCGCTCTGTCTCTCTCTCTCTCTCTCTCCTTTTCCCAAAAAAGAAAATAGGATACTTGGTTCTTAGAAATGTGTGAGGACTTAAAATTTCACAGTCCTTTTGTTTCAGAGAGTTGAGAAGCTGTTGTTAACATATTACATGAGACTGATATATCAGAGTGGGTTCAGAGTATGGGCTATAAGATGTATAGCCAACAATAGTTGAACTAAATAGTTACCAACTGTGTGGTTTGTGCAAGGGACTTCCTCAGTAAAAATGTAAGATGATAAAATATTATAAAACATGACAGTGCCCCTAAAGATTTTTGTGAGCAGCCGGGCGCGGTGGCTCAAGCCTGTAATCCCAGCACTTTGGGAGGCCGAGACGGGCGGATCACGAGGTCAGGAGTTCGAGACCATCCTGGCTAACACGGTGAAACCCCGTCTCTACTAAAAAATACAAAAAGCTAGCCGGGCCGAAGTGGCTAGTGCCTGTAGTCCCAGCTACTTGGGAGGCTGAGGCAGGTGAATGGCGTAAACCCGGGAGGCGGAGCTTGCAGTGAGCTGAGATCCGGCCACTGCACTCCAGCCTGGGCGACAGAGCAAGACTCCGTCTCAAAAAAAAAAAAAAAAAAAAAAAAGATTTTTGTGAGCTAAATGAGATAATATTTTAATATTTGCAAAGCATGTATTAGCACAATACCTGGAACATAGCAGGGACATTATATTCCTTATATGCAGATTCTGTTAGCAATGACTGTCCTTATTCCACTTGGCAAACTGAAATCATCCAGGATCTCTCTACAGACTGAAGATGTACAGGCTTGCACTTGTTCAAAAGAAGCACTGCCAATAGTTAAAGCAAGCACATAGTTGGGATTCTTGTGGTTCATAATAGGACATGATTGGTTCATTAAATACATATTATTACGTGCCCCTGTTTTGCCAAGCACTTCCAGGGCCTAGAGACACGTAAGAGAATAAAACAGGAAACATTTTCTTCTTTGCAGAACTTACCTTCTAACATAGGTAAGATTGATAATAAACATAAACTTTAAAAAAACCCTAAATTGTATGGCATAGATCAGGGCAAGACAGATTGTAAGAGTTCAGGGACGGGTGATAGCAGTGTATATTGTAAAAATAATAATAATGATAAA